>NW_026849114.1:0-120937 GCF_030867785.1 Colletotrichum acutatum
AAAACTTATATATAGTATAAATTTAAGCTGGGCTTAAAGATAGACTTTTTATAGCTTTTTTAATAATTAACTTAGTATTAGATTTTACGATCGTTTTTAGCTATTTTTATTAAAAAGTTTTTTAATAAAATTATAATTAATTACTAAAGCTTTATTTACTTTACGATTTATAAATATAGTTTTAAAAAAGCTATTTACGACTACGATATTATTTATTTAGCCTTCGTAGCTTTAATTTCTATTAATATATTTATTATAACTAACTAACGTATATAATAAGCGAGTGAAATAGATAAGCGAGTAAAATATAGAACCGCGACTATATTATATAAATTAATAAATTTTAACGCCTACTTTATTAATTTAATAAAACTATTTAGAGTCCTTTTCTTTAAATATTTCTTTATTAAATTAATATATTTATATATTATAATTAGTGTTTTTATAGACGCTATATTATCGTTAGCCCGTTTTAGTTTTTAGTTAACGACTATTACTCTAATACGTTTTTTTTTTATTTAGGCTATAGCTTCTCTCTATAACTAAAGGTCCTCTTTTTTAGTTATAATAAGACTTTTTTTTTATTAAAGACGGTTTTTTTTAGCTCTCCGGCGTTAACTAAGTAGGTTATTCTTTTTTTAAAGGATTTAGTTCTCGGATTTTAATAAAGCGATTTAGTATATAAACTTATAAGCCCCTTTAAATAGATGCTCTATAACTTTAATAATCGAAGTTAGGGAGCTATTTTAATAACGGGCGATTTTATTTTTAATAAATTATAATTATAAAGACGCCTCGGTTAGGTTATTTAGTATTTAAAAAGTTTATACCGGGGGTATTATTAGGAGGGATTTTAGAGGCGTCGGAGTACATAACTTTACGTTAAGCTTTAAAAATATACTCTTTATATTTAAAAGTATAAGTCCTGCCCTTTTAAATCTTTTTTAAATATTTTTTTTTATAATCGCTTATATAAAAGCCCTATAAAACGCCAGGAAAAAGTCCTTTTTAATAATATATATATTGCCCCGACGTATTTTATCCTCGATTTCTTAACCGTATACCTTTTTTAAAGGCCTAAAATATTTAATATTTAAAGGCTAAAGTAGATAAAACAAATAAGCCGGTATATATAAAGTAATAATATTATTCTCTTTATAAAAAAGTTTAAAATCTATAGAGTAATAACTTTTATATCTATCGACAATAAAGAGGCGATATTAACCTTTTCTATACAGTTTTATATACTATTTAAAGTACTAAGTTTAATCTAGGCCTCTTTTATTTATTATTTATCTATTTTTAAACGTTATAATAACTTAATTATATAGGAGATTAGATTCTATATATTAAATAGAGAAGTAATATTAATTTATAACGATAATATATAGCGGGACGCTATAACCCGACGAGCTAATAGCTTAAATAACTATAACCTATTTACAATTACTAAGCTATATTAATTTTATATTTAAATACTTTTCGGTACTAGTTATAATTATATTAGTTAAGATCTAGTTTATTATAAAGCTAGTTTCGTTAAAGTTATAGATATCTAAGTTTATAATACTATATTTTACGATTATATTTATTATAAGCGAGAACTATACGTTTATTATAACTAGATCTTTATATTAAGCCCTTTTATAGTTATATTTATAAAAACGACGCGTTTATAACTATAGCTATCGTTTAATAAAGTTCGAAGCCTATTACTTTTTAATAAAGAGCGCGTTGCGGTTAATAAATAATCGATTTACTATTTCTTTAATATTATAAAGCTAGGAAAGAAATAATCGGGAATTTAAGTCGAGGATATATTTAACTAGCTTCTTTTTTTTAAGAACTATTAAATTACGCGAGTTCAGTATAATATTATATTATAATAATATTCTTTTTAGTTACTAAGTTAGCGTAACGTAGTTAATTAAATAGATCTTAACTATAGCCCGAGCGCTTAGTTTTAAATAACTTTAAATAGCTTAAAAAGTAAGCTAAATATTAAATTCTTTACTTTAGCGTATTATAGTAAGTTATAAAAGAAAAGCGCCCGATTATATTAAAGTAATATAGTTATGGTTCTATATTTTACTCGCTTATCTATTTTACTCGCTTATTATATACGTTAGCCGTAATACTTAACTATTATAATTAATATAAATACGTTAAAAAAGTAATATAATACTTTTTAATAATATAAAATCCGGCTAAGTAATAATATAAACGCCGTAAATAGCCGGGTTAATACGGATATTAAAATCTAATATATTAATACTAGCTTTAAAATTATATTTTATAAAATTAATAACCCCTTAGATACGAGCTATATTATAAATATAAAGGATTATATAAAGGGTTCTTTAACTTTTAATAAAAAAGAATATATTATATTAAACCCAGCTACCTATACGGGCTAATACTAAGAGGTTTTATATATATTAAAATAAATAAAGCTTACTCTTTAAATGATTAAAATTATATAATAAAAGGTTAGAAACTATCTATAAAAAAAAGAAAATAGTCGAGTCAGTTAACTATTTTAATTAATAATTAAGTTTAGAGCGTAATATACTTAGTTTTCTTTAATATATAATATATAATATAGCCCCGGCAGATTGCTCTATCGGGGGGATTTTGTTTTATATAAACTAAACCTTTTTATTTAATTTTTTATAATTTAAAAGCGGGCTCTATAAATAGGCCGTTTATATTTCCTAAAAAGTATTTTATTTAGATTTTAAATCCTTTAAAAAAAAGTTCGACTTTTTTATATAATATAAAGAACTCCTCGTAAAATATTTTATATAATTTATTTTAGTTATTATTAAGTTCTAAGCTAGTAATAAAGGTTTATTAAAATTTAATAAAAGATCTATTATAATACGTAAGTAATAAAATAAAAAGTACGCTATATATATAATTATAAATCCTTTTAACGGAGTAATTTATCGGGGCCGTACTATATATTATATATTAAAGAAAACTGAGTATATTGCGCTCTAAACTTAATTACTAACTAAAATAGCTCCTAACCTTTTATTATTTATTTAGAGGGCGAGCTTTATTTATTTTAATATATATAAAACCTTTTAGTACTAGTCTATATAAGTAGCTAGGTCTAATATAATCTTTTCTTTTATATAAATATTATTATTACTTAGGGGGATTTATAAGAGCTATTTTAAGTACCGGTTTATTATTTTAACTTTATATATTTTTAACTTATTAATTTTAGTTTTTATAGCTAAATTAGCGTCGATATATTAGATTTTAATATTAATATTAACCCGGCTATTTATAACGTTTATACTATTACTTAATTAAATTTTATATTATTAAAAAGTATTTTATTATTTTTTAGGCGTATTTATATTAGTTATAATAGCTATAGCGTTAAGTTAATTAAAAAAGGGGCCTAGTCCGAGGAAGGTAAATTTATTAAAAGGTATTATTAGCCCGCTAATTACTAATTATATATTATATAAGTAGGTTTTTATTAATATAATTTAATTAGCCGGATTTTTAACTAGTTTTAACTAGTTATTTAATTAGTTATTTAGTTAGTAATTTATATATTAATAGGTTTATTTAATAGATTTATTTAATAGTTTATTTAGTTTAAATAAAGACAAGTTTATAAGTAATATAAAAAGTAATAAAAATAAAAAGAATTTTTTATAAGCTTTAATACGCTAAATATTAGCCCTTTTAGCTCTTTTTTTTAAAAACTTTTATATTATTATTAAAGTTTAGAACCTTTATAGTTAAGGGCCGCTTTTAATTTTTATAACTAACTTTTATAGTTAACCTTTATAATTAACTTTTTTAACTACTATTACTATATAATAAATAGGGTAGTTTATTTATTTTAAATTATATAGCGGTTTTTATATTAAAATTAATATATTAAATTAAGTACGTATTTAGGATATATTATGTATATTATATAATTAAAAAGTGTATTATATTATATAAGTCTTTTTTAAAAGCTTAATCCCGTTATAGTCGAACTTTTACGTTTATAAAGCTAGAAAAAAACCACTATATATAATTATAAATAAATAGCTTTTAAAAGAGCAAAAATAAAAGACGGCCGAGCCTATTTAAAAAAAAATAGAAAGAGAAAGAGAAATAGAGATTATAGAGGGTAAATAAGTATAATTAAAAAAGAGATAAAGAAAATAAATAAAAGGTTAGCGGCTTAATATATAGCCCCCTTCTCCCCTCTCTCGAGCTTAATCTATATTTTATAAAATATAAAATATAATACAAGGGTAATAATATTAAAATTAATAATAAAATAATATTTAAAGGGCCGGGGGAAGAAAATAGTAGGGGTATAAAAAAAGGCCGATTTCGTTAGAGTAGGTAAATAAATTAAAATAGTTTATAAATAAAAGATAATATAGGGGTATTAAAGGTAAAGCATAGCTAGGTACCGTTTTATAAGCTAAGTTATGTAAGATCTTACTTTTTTAAATAAACCGGCCTTTATTAATTTATTTATAGGAGAGCGGACGGGATCCCGAGTTTTTAATAGGTATAGTTGTATATAGCGATTTTATAAAAGGTTACGGCTTATGAGCGGCGGAGGGCTACGTAATATAACTCTCCCGCACCGCTCCTTAACTCGCCCGATTATTATTCTCTAATAGAAAGAGAAAATTTTAAATAGGTAAAAGGATAATAGTAAGGAATTAAGACATGAATAGTTTAAAAGATACAGTTTTAAAGTCTACTTTGACTTAAACAAGAAACAAGGCTCAGACAAGACGCAAAGTATAAAATAAGTTACCGTGCAGATAGGATAACTGTGTAATTTAGAAATAAGATATTTCATATTTTCAAATGACATCACCCCTTCTCCTTTCCCTCTTTTAACTTTCCAAGCTTGACGTCCCCTTTGGCCAAGTTCGGTCGTCCTAATAACGCACTCAACCTTCCGCCAAGGTTCCCCAGAACCTCGTAATAATGGTCGCCGAATCTATAAAGGCTCGCAGTCCACGCCGAAATGAAACGAATCATGGCCAGCTATTTGAAAAGCACCACTTACTTAAACTCTTCTCTTCAACAATATACAGTCTAGTACCACTGCGCAAAACTTTACTATAAAGACTAATAGCCTATTAAGAGTCTAGCCTACGTAAGTCTACGTTAGGGGGATTTTAATATATAAAATCTAAGCTAAGGAATAGAGGTTTCTAGAGCGGAGGTTCTATAGAGGTTCTATAAAAAAAAAGTATTTAAATAGGACCTTTATAAAAGCGGCGCGGTGAGCTATAATAATATCCGGGCTAAGGCTCGGATTTATTAATTAAATCTAGCCTATAATATATACCCCCTACCTCGCTTTTAAAGTAAATCCGTTACCGGTCTATTTTTTAATTATAAATACCCTAAGTAGTTAACCGCCTTATTTTAACCCGCTAGCTAGCTATTTATAATCCTTTTTATTAATTTCTATTAGGCCCCCCCCCTTTATAAAAAGCTTCTTTTTTTTAACCTTTATATAACGATTTATAAATATTTTAATTTATTTATTTTTATGCTTTTATTATTTAAATTTTATTAATTTATTATAAAAATTTAATTTTTAATAAGCCCGCCGTCCCTACCGTCGTTTTTATATATATAATTTCTTTTTTATACTCGCGCGCTCGCGTGCGTTTAAAAACCTTTTTTTAATTTAAAAAATAGTTAAATAAATATTTTATACGCCGCTATTACTATATCTTTTATATATTATTATTCCGCGGCCTTTTAACTTTTTATTTATTATTAACATTTTAATAATTCGTCCCCGTTAACTAACTCGCCGCTATTACTATACTTACTAAGCCCGTTACCCTATTTAATAATAAAAGTAATATAGATAATAAAGAGTTAAAGTTTAGCTTTAACTCCGAGCTATTATCCGTTTACTTTTTTAAAAACGAGTCGGACGTTTAAATAGTACGTTAAACTTATATAGCATATCTATTCTCTATTTATAAAGTCCGTTAATTTTATATTTAGCTAACGCTTAATAAAAAAAAAAAATAAAAAAAAAAAAAATAAAAAAAAAAAGAGCGTAAGTTTAAAGAGGCTCTTATACCGGGCGCCCTATACGAGGTCCCCTACTTCTTTTATATATAGGTATTAGCTAAGGGTAATAATGCCCTAGCTAGCGTCGGCTATTACGACTACTTTTATATACTAAGCTACTATTATTTATTTATTTATAGGTTATTAATTTATTATAAAACTAAAAGTATTACCCGCTACGCCGCTTATATTAATAATAAAGTTAACTACCGCTATAACCTTATATATTTACTATTATTATTTTTTATTTATTCTGTAATTATTAATTTATTATTTTTAGCTTAACGACGCTATTAAAGCTATTTAAGTAGAGTTTTTTTAAATAGTCGAGGAATATTACTAGCTATTAACTTTTATTATAGGTAACCCCGCTTTCGAAGCCGTTATATATCCGTTTAATATTTATTATTTATATATCGCTAACCGTTCTTTTTTTATTATTAATATAAAGACTTTATAAGTACCTTTAGCCGTTTATATATCGCCGCCGCTGCTTAGACTAAGGCTAAAAACAAAGAGGCCTGCGTCTATTATAACGCCCGCGCTATAACTACCTCCCCCGTTATTAAAACGCCTACCCCCTATATAACCCCCGCTTATATAACCCCCGCCGCTACCCCTACCGTTACTCTTATTATTAAAAGTATAGCCTTTTTTATTATAAAAGAGGCCCGCGCTATTAATAAATATTACTAGGCCCTCGCTTTCTTTTACGCTACTATAAATATTTTTTTTATACTCTCTTTTTTTATAATTAATCTATTTTTAAACTATAGCTCGTTATTAGCCTCTCCCTACCTAGGTTAAAAAGGGTAGCCGGCCCTCGGTTTTTAAACCTTAAATAGCCCTTTTTTATATTTATAATATTACCGTTAGCTTTATATTACGCCCTATAGGGCTAAATAGTTTTTTAACTTACGGGCTTTAATTTAATTACTTTTTTACTTTTTATTTAATACCCGTTTTTTTATTATTATTATAATTCATATAATTACTATAAGCTTTTAGCGTTTTTTAATTTTATTTTAATAGCTCGGGTCGCTATTAGACTTTTTAACGGGCTTATAGCGTAGTTCGAACTCCTTTAAAACGTCTATTAAATAAAATAAAAATAGGGGTTTTTATATTAGCTTTTAGTAATTTTTTTATTTAACGAGGACTTTTTTTCGCTATCCGTAGCCTATATACTTTTACTACGCTATAAGTACTTTTTTAATTAATTAATAATCCCTATCGTTTTTTTTAATTAAAAAGGGCCTCTTATCTATCCGCTATTAGCTTAGTAAAGGGTCGTTCGCTATATACTATAATATATTAATATAGAAATAGAAGTAAATATTACTAAGTATATTAAGCTATATAATAATAGGTTTCGTAACCTCGACTATTTTATATTTATAATATAATTAATTTAACTTTTTATTAGGTCTAGGGGATTTATAATTACCTATATATAATTATACTTTATTATTAATTTTAAAGCGCTTTATTAGCGCTCTTTATTCGTTAATTAAGCGCTCTATCTATTCTTACGAAGCGGCTATAGCGGCCTAGGCGAACTTTATTACTTTTATAAATTTCTATATTATAAAATCGGTTTTTATTTTTTATTCGTTTACCGCTTTTAATACGCTTTTTTAAATCCTTAAGGGCTCGACGTTATACTTATACTTTATAAAAAAAAGTAAGAGCTCTATTATTAAAGCTATTCGGTTATTAAAGCTTAGTTAGGTAGTTAATAGCTAGTCCTTTTAGTTATTTTAAATATATACGATTATACGTTATAAAATTATTTTAATTTCTTAGTTAAATCGTTCGGTTAACTCGTCGGTTTATAAATAAAAAGCGGTATTTAAATGCTGCTCTATCCCTATTTTTATATAAAATCGGCACTAGAACTTACTAGTCTAATTATTATTATAATTATTTATAATAGACCGAGGTATTTTATAAAATTAGAAATAGTAATTAATAAAGCGGTCTATATAGGCCTCTATTTTTATAAATATTATTGGTTCGAAAATAACGGACTTTATAAAGCGGTTAACTATTATTTATAAAAACTAGGTGCCGCTTTTTAACGATAAGGGGAGGTCGGTAATAAAGTCTATCGCTAAGTCGCTTTTTATTTATTTTAGTACTACGAGAGGCTATAAAAGGCCGCGTTTAGTTTATTATTATATAGTACTCTTTTTATAAGTATTATAGTTTTAAATAAACCTTTTTATTATACTAAACTAGCCTAGTTAATAAAACTGTTTAGATAGGATAGTTATAATAGCGTTTTTACCGGGGTAGTTCGTTATTAAAGATTTATAGTAGCGCTAAATTATCTCTATTCGGAGTGCGTTATCGTTATAGTCCGGGTCTTTATATTTAGGGACCTATAGTCTTTTTTATTAAGTTAGTTTTAAAAGTACGTTAATACCGTATTCTATAATTTATAATTTAAGGCCTAATTTAGGGAGGAGCGCCCTAGCTCTATTTAATACTGCTTTATATATTTTAAAATATTGCTTATCTTTTATTTTTATTTCGTTCTATTATTATTAAAGCTCTGCGTCGTTTATAAAAACATCGGTTTTAAATAGCTCGGGTATTTTTATAATTTTAGTTTAGTAAACTGCGCCGGTTATTAGCTAGGTAAAGTTAAGAATCGTTTAAATAATTCTTTCCCTTTTTCTTTCGTCGTCCTAGCTAATTAAAGCGTTTTATTTATACTTAGAGAGCGTATTTAGGGCGGCCGATAAATAGCCTAAGCGGTACTCGATTTTAAAATAATATTATAAAAGTTATTTTATTTAACGATTTTAGTACTCGGTTAACTTTTACTTTTATATAAAATACTTTAACTTTTTATAATTTATAATAATTTTAAATTTATAGGAGTTTCGTAGCTCTACGTTTTATATATTTAAATAGGATATTATAATAAAGAGCTTTTTATTATAAATTAAATAGTTATATTAAGCGGGCGTAAGCTTTTATAAATAAAAAGTAATTAGTCAGTATATACCTAACGGATCCTTTTATATAAAAGAGCCTCTAAACGTAAATCTAAAATAATCGGTCTTAATAATTATCGTTAAATTAAAATTAAAATTTTAAAATAAAAGCGCGGATATAAAACGCTTTTTAAATATTTTAAAAGCGGCGTTTTACTTAGCTATTTATTTAAATAGCGCCCCTTTTTTAATTAGGGCGTTAAAGGGTTTAATAATAGCGGAGTAGTTATATATAAATACGTAATAATAGTTAGTAAAGCTAAAAAAGCTTTTAACCCCTTTTACTATTTTAAATACGAACTATTTATAAATAATATATACTTTTTTTAAGTCGTATACGATCCTTTATCCTATTTTAAAAATAAATTTAATATATTTTATAATTTAGATAGAGAACTCGTTTTTAATTAAGTTAAAATTAAAGCCCGCCGCTACGAGGGCGCGCAATATTTATTATACTTTCTTTTTATAATCCGCTTTTAATCCGTTCAAATATATTAATATATCGTTTATATATATAGAAATAAAGTTATCGAGGAATTTTTTTAAAGTCTAGTTTATATATTTTTAAAATATAGCGGGCGCCCCGGTTAAGCCGAACGGATAAATTATTTATTTAAAAAGGCCGTACTATATTTAAAAAGCGGTCTTTTTTTAATACCCTTTAGCTACTTTAATTTTATAAAAGGCTATTACGACGTTTAGCTTTATAAACTACTTTATTAAACTAACTCTTTAAAAAGTTTTATTAATTAACGATAAAAAGTAGCGGTCCTTTTATATAATTACGTTTAACGCTTTATAATCGTAATAAAAGCATAGGCCGCCCCCTAGTTTTTTAATAAAAAAAACGGGGGCTTTAATAAAGGAGCTACTAGCTTAAATAAAGCCTTTATTAAGTAGGTTTTTAAAGGTATTATATAATATTAATAACTTTTCGCGGGATATAAAATAAAGGGGGCCCTAGGGGAGGGGCGCTTTTTATTTATTAAACTACCGCTTAAAGTTAATTATAAAGTCGATTCCTAGCCGAGCTAGTAAAAAGAGGTATACTTTAAATAGCTTAAAGAGGTTACTATATTCCTCCTTTATCTATTATAGTAGCCAAGAGAAGTAATCGGTCTCGCTCTTTAACTTTAAGGCCTTATTAATATTAATAAAGCTAATTACCTAGATCCCCGTAGCGTACTTACTTAGTTAGCGCTTTTTTTTTATAATAACTTTATAATATAAAGCGGTAAAAGAGAGGGTTCCTAGGCTTCGTACTTTATAAATCTTTTATACTATAGTACCTTTTTTTTATTTATTAAAATACGTTTTTACTTTACCCTTTTTATATTAGATTTACCGTTTAGCTATATTATATACGACGCAGTTCCGTTCTATTTAAGGTTTTTTAAAAAACACGTCTACGTCTAGGCCTTTAATAATATATATATATACTTTTTTTATATAGCTATTAATTTCGAAATCGAAAGCGACGACCCTTTTAGTTATAGTTTAAATAGATTTATTTATAAATCTACGAAGTTTACGCTTCGTTCTATTTATATATAGGAGGTAAAGACGGCGGGCTAGTTAAGAATTTATTATAAAATATATATTATATCTATAGTTTATTAACGTTAAAGTTTTATATATTTTATTAATCCTCGCGGTAAATAATACCGAAGGCCTATTTATAGTCCGTTATTAATTAAATAACTTTTATCCTATCCGTTCTTTATCTATAAGCTCCGGTACCCGATTTTATATTAGAACTATTCTTTTTTTAAATAATATTCGTCGTTATTTAAGTTTATTTCTTTTACGTAGTACTCTATAAACGCCGTTTAAACTATGCGGGCTTTTTATTTTTATTTATAGTTCTTTATAATATATCCGACCTTATTATAATTAAAGTAGCGCCGAGTCTCTAGCTTTATTAATAACTTTATTTTTTACTTAGGCTTTATAGCCTTTATAATTTTAATTATAATTATATCTTTATTATTATCAATACGTTTTTTTGTTATATAATATCCTTTCTATACCGGAATTTAGGGGTTATACTAGTCGAAGTCGTAGCCCTTTATATTACTAGCTACTATTTAAATATTATAAAAGAAGCCGGTATATAACGACTTATTTTAAAGCGTAGCGATTATATATTTTTTTAATTATAAAGCTAAAGCGTAGGTAAAGTATTAAATTATAACGTCCGCGGGCTATTTTTAACTTTTAACGTTAACTAGGGTTTTTTTAAATCGGGATAAAAATATTACGAACTTTTTACCCTTTTTTATAATTATCGTTAATAGTTCGTTAAGGGCGTTTTTAGTTTAATAAAAGTTACTATATATTTACGAAAAGTACGTAAAGAGTTTATTAGACCTTCGTTTTTTATTTTTCTTTTTTTTATAATAGAACTAGTTTATTATTTTCTAAACCCGAGGGGCGAGGTATAAAAAGATAAGGTATTTTTATTTTTTATTAATATAGTAAAATAGCGTATTAATAATAAGTTTATTATATATTTAGGCTTTTTAAATATTATATTTATCTTTATTATTTAAAAACTTTGCTAAGTCCGGTAAGGGCTTTTTATAGGGGGCTCTATTATTAAAAAGCGCTTTTAAACTAGCAGGGGTTTTATAAAAGTCGGGTTCTTTAATAAAAAGCGCAGGGGGTCTATTTATTTATTAAAGCTATTTTTATAATAGTTATAAAATCTTATTAGACTTTTTATATTCGCGCTTTTATTTTACCGTATCCGCTACTCTTTTTATTTTATTTTATTTTTAAGTTTCTATTAGCTCTTATAAACCTTAAATAATCTACTCCTAGGTCTATGTTATAGCTCTTATTAGCTAGGCGCTTAGCGGTACGTCGGTAATTATATTTATTTTTATTATATAGTATAATCGGTAATAAAATAAATAAAAAGAGGAGCTTAGATATATTAAAAGTCTAGCCTACGTAAGTCTACGTTAAAGGGATTTTAATATATAGAATTTAAGTTAAGGAATAGAGGTTTTTAAAATAGAGGTTCTATAGAGGTTCTATAAAGGAAAAGCGTTTAAATAAGACCTCCGCGGAAGCGGCGCGGTAAGCCGTAGCAGTATCCGGGCTAAGGCTCGGATCTACTAATCGGGTCTAGCCCGTAACATAGCCCAACTACGGCACGCTTAAGATATCGCAAGGACTGGCCTTCATGGCTAATACAGCTAGAATTCCAGGCCCATCAACATAACATCTGGGAATACATCGACCCCACGGCACCACTCAACGCCTCGAATCCCACACAGCGGTTCCTCTCTATCCCAAAGATCGATGATCTGATTTCATAGCGACAGGACCAACTCAAAGAGCAGTATTTTCGAAAGTTACAAGCGGCCAGATCAGCAAGGGCGCACGGGTCTCATCAGCAGCCTCTGCCGCCTGCGCCAGCGGTAGTCACACACGACGACGTTCGTGAGGAGTTTATAGCACGTCATGCAGAGTACTATGAAGCTGTTAAAAAGGAGTACCGGACCGTGTGGAACTGGGTCCATGCAACAGTCGACGCGAGCGTGCTGTCCGCCGCGCGGGCGACTGCTGCTGCGGTGGATGATTGTAGCCTGCGAGGTGTCGTGCGGGCCCTGCGAGGCCGACTTGGTCCCGCGAAGGATACGAAAGGAAGCGTGGTATGGCGACTGTTTTTGGGCCGCGATATGGTGAGAGGGGCTTTGAAGAGGGGGAAGGCGCTTGCGAAGGACTCAGTTCACCGGAGTCCACCGAAGACATACACGGTACCGAGTTTCTTGAAGCTTCCGTATGAGATGCTGTTTCACATCATCAGCTATCTTGATCTCCATGATGAGTTCATTCTGCGTTAAACCTGCAAAGACATGCAAATCCTCCTCCAGAAAGACTGGAGGCTGCTGTTCACTCGCCTTGCCGTCAGACAAAGACTAGACTTTTTGGCTGGTTTGGCATTCACCTCACTCAACCACTGGGTCTGCGGAGGCTGCCATCAGCTCCATCGTATCAATACGAACGATATACCTTGGCATCCGCCGTCTATCGACCGCTGCCGAACTGATAAACAAATAATATGTCTTCCACCCTGTTTCGAAATTCGAGAGAGGCATATTCAACTCGGACTCAAGCTTACACGACTCAAAACAGCCGCCAACCAGGAGTACTTGAAGAAGATCATGTCACCGTTTACCTTCGAGTTCGGCCCTTACCCAGGTCCAAAGATCAGGTCTTCTTTTCACGCCACGCCAAAATTTATAGCCGATAGGTTCATACTATATATTCAGCGAGCACTAATTTATAAAAAGGGCCTTGAAACTTGGCAACTCAACTCAGAGAGCACCTGTCGGCACACCGGCGGACCTGAATCCCGGTATGGCCCCCCCACGGAATTCGGCAACACCGTTAGATTGGCAGTCAATCAGCCGGGGATCGAAGTGACTGGCCACTGTTCACGCTGTCCAACAGATTATTCCGTCATGGTTGGTCACGGTCCCGACAAAATCCTGACAAAATTACCATCCATGCTTGGCATGACTACGGTTCATACAAGTCTCCCAGTGACAAGTCTTGGACTGCACCCGTTTATGGTACCAGCAACATGTATTCGCCAGGCCCTAAGGTGTATCGTGACCCTGGCAGCATTCGGAGGCTGTAAACGACGGGCACCACACTTGGCAACGTCAGATAGTTGGATTAGCTGCCTCCAAACAGAGCTCTCTTTACGAAAGGTATGTAGTCTAGATCCTGTTGAGGGCCGCCTTCGACCTTTGCGGCCGACCTCTGCGGTCGAACTTTCCGGCTGGCGCCTCCGTGTGAGGATTAATTGTCTAAGATCCCGAATAACATCGCAGTTTTGGTATCGAAACCACTACATCAAGTCAAATAAGTAATCGGGGAATATTGTACATACCATATAGTTATAAAAAGTATATCGCGTCGTATGATTTGCCTTGGAGGCTAATCCCGTTGAGGTTGATCTTTTGCGCCTATGAAGCCGGACAATCTACCACATATAGTCTAGACCGAAAGGGGTTCACTCAAAGCACTGTCCATGAAAGGGTTGCAGGTTCAGAGTGTATTGGTAGCTTTGTGTGAACTACGGTAGCTTGCAATTCTTCCTTATGTACGAGCCCTTCTCACCATCTTCTCGTTCTAATACTACATGTTGCGACCAACAATTTTTCTTCCCCATTGACTCCATTCCTTCCTTGTTGAACAGCCTTCGGAAAGCCCAGAGCACTCGTCTGTCCGTCCGAATGCAAATCAATACCTGCAGACCAAAGAAGTCCCGTTCCAGAAGTACATCAATGCAGTCCGGAGAAGTCGAGATCATCCAAGCTCTAAAGACGGGGATCAGGATCCTTAGTGGGGAAGGCGCCGGCATGTGCGACGAAATAGTCTTCAAAGAAACCACCAGTGTATCTCACTTGGAATGATTCCTCGCCGTCGTCCTCGTTACTGTCATCGTTGTTATCAGAGGCGTTAGTCGGCTGAGCGGTTCGAGCCGGAGACGGAAAGCTATTTCCAGAAAGAAGGCCATATAGGGAAGGAGTCATTCTGTGCATGGCGTACGAGCTAGAGATGCTGCGATTGATGACTTCGTCGGGTGCTGCAAAGAAGAGAGCCTCATCATCGATCTCTTCCTTGACCTCATCGTCGACCTCTTCCTTGACCTCATCATCGACCTCATCATCGACCTCTTCCTTGATCAGTTCCTCTCTTTCCTCCTCGTCCTCTTTCTCGGTCTTGAGGCCTCTAGGCGACATGTGAAGAGGAGAGACTCGGCAGGAAGCTCGGCGACGCTTTCTAGGCCGCAGGGAGACATCTTCATCCTCTTCATCATGGTCCTCACCCTGTATGTGCTGGTGGGCCTGGGCGCGAGCGCGGTCCTGAACCGGATTGTTCTGTCGAACAAAGCGGTTAACCTCGGAAGGTCCAGCTTGTGCAGCAGCGGCATTGTTGGCAGTTCCAGCTCGGAGATCGTTGTTACCATCCTCCTTTATCTATCATTAGCAGCGGCATCACGCGTTAATATGGCAGGAATGAAAGGCGATGAGGCTTGTTGAGATGATATGAGATGAAATGTCTCACCTTGGTGATGAGATAGATGATTTTGACCTGACTTCCCTCAGGAACCGAGTCGAAGACCATCTTCTGCATCGAAGCAAGCTTGGGATCGCCAAGGCGGCCGGAGACGCCAGCAATGCTGGTGCCGGGGGCAATGTCTTCATTGCCAAAAACGCATTGGGTCTGGGAGGGGCCCTCGGTGAGCCTCTTTGCCATCTTGGCAGTCTCATCAATGAGATTCTCGTTGTCGTCCTTTTGCTGATGGGCGCGAGGGTGAGCGCGAAGCTGAGGCGGATCGATTGGGGTCGCAAATGCCCCGGTGGCATTGCGCTTGCGGATAATTTGGGAGCTCATCTTCGCAATGAGATGACGAACGACGAAGGATGAGCAGGTAAGGATAGCTGAAGAGGCGATCGAGTCGCGATGATGTATGTTCCGGTCGCGCTCGGTCGAGAAGGAAGAAGCTGTCGAGAGATGTATCGCAAGGGACACAATGGATATGAGAGTGGAATTTCAGAAGGAGGAAAGAAGCCTGCATGGGCCCGAGATGAAGAGGGGGAAAAACGCGGTGGTTGTTTGGGAGTTTTGATCAAGGCGGGTGAAGAAGGGAGGTGGAAAGCCTGTGAATGGAAGAAGGCAAATACAGGCGCGGTTTGGAGTGAAGAGGTGAAGTATCCAGCAGACTTTCGCAGTACCTGCCTAGGGGGGAGGAAAAACAACAGACGCGTCTCATTCACGGTGTCGACCAGATAAGTCGTGGTTCAGAGGGCTTCCTTCACCCTTCGAGTTTCTATAAATATGGGGACGATGCCGTGTATGAGTGTGTATCTGAACCACTTTCTGAATAAACTCACATGAGCTGAATACAGATGACTTGATCCGCTGCTCTGACCTGGTACGCTTGCCTTATTCTGCCACCTGGAGGGATCTCTCGTCTCGACCAACTTCCCTTGATAATCCCAGAAATGACCAACAGTACCATATTCCCAAAACTCATCCTCAAATTCCGAGAGTCCTATGACTGTGTCCGAAATGATGGAGTTTGGATCAGGAACGTTGATTCGAGCAAAGAACGAAGTTCTTATACGCAGCGGACCGTGCCTCGATGCTGATCTGCTTTCAAGAACATCAGCCAAACTGAAAGCCAGGAAAATGAGAGAACTCACACACACACCTTGTGTAATTGAGATTCGATTCGAGTTCAAAAAGCACAAGAATAGGTCGATGTTCTCCTCTTAGTTTCACCTCTCTCTGGTAGAAGACAGAGAGAGGTTACTCAGCCCAGCACCCACGGCAAGGTGGGAGAAACGTTCTGCTGGGGCCCACGACCACCCCACCCCCGGTCTATCGATAGCCCGGCCGGGAAAAGGCGTTCATCTAGTCTCCGTCAGCCGTAAATTGGCCCTACGTTGAGCTCGGACAGGAGATCGGCCATCATGTCATGAGGGCAGGCAACCTTCGCAAGAAGTTGGCGGGTCTCCGCACGAAGTTGGTCGACCTCCAGCCCGAGTCGACGTTACGAGAAGATGTAACACTTGCCTTGTAAGATTATAAATGCCACAATGGCCACGAAAAGTGTGAAAGACGACATGGTGTCTGTGAAGTTGAAGAGAAGAAAAGACGGACGTCAGCTCGGGAGGGAGGGAGAGGAGTCTTATGTCTCCTCGGGAGAAGACCAAATACCTCGTTCTTGCATCTTGTTCTCCAAGACAAAGTTGAAGCAGCAGCTTCCCCTCTAAGCTGAATCACCAAAGGCAATCACCGCCGTTGCCATTCCGCTTGGGGGTTGTGAACTGGGAAAACAGGCGTACCTACTAGTTGGAGAGACAAATAGGTACGGGGGGAGGCACCACAAGGCCTATTGCCAAGCGTTCCATACTCTGAGGTGGAAGCTGCGATTTGGGAAGTACGACCCTCTGAACCCAGGAGTGGAAGGAAACCGTAGGCCACGGCCTGCAAGAAGCGTCGGGCTTAAATGCGCTGGGCAAGTGACACTCTCCATCTGAACGACACGGTCATTAAATTAAGATGGCACATATTAAATATCACAAGAGAGGCAACAGATGATTAGAATCAGATCATTTCATTTCCGCTACCAAAAGATTGGGGTATCTCGTGCGATGCAAAACGCTTCAAGGACAGTCCAGACATCCAACATGAATCATCATGTCGTACTCTCGTTGCCAATTTCCTCCCCCGTTGGCCCTCGAGCCACCACGCTTCTTATCCTCTGTCTCTCTCATTTCGTTCCTTGCCATGATGTCATGATGCCACGTCCCAAAACCCAGCGCTCCGATTGAGCGAGAAAGAAAGAGAGACAGCCCAAAAAGAGAAGCGCAACGGCCCAGCCATCACATTATCCGTACCCACACTGCGTTCCAAGTGCATTCCAGTCCAGCTTTCCTTGCTAATTCGCTCCCAAAGAGTGTCCTATCGCTGATGAGATTGAAGAAAGAGAAGATTAATATCGAGCCATTTGCTTTTGTGGTGAAAGTGATGGATGAGAGAAGAGAAAGGGGCGTTCTCGCCACGGCACAGCCAGTCGACAAATACAGGACCACGGGTTTCAAGACCCAATACTATGTGTTACATATTTCGCCAGTGATGGCTTGCGTATAAATGGTAAGGAAATATGGATAGTAAGGGATGATGAAGGGACTACCATACCCACTCATTCAAGGATGAATGGATCAGATGAGCCCCCTCGCAAACGCCGTGCTGTGTTCACCGGCTGCTCTGCTTCGTTTTGTAAAAGGGGGTAAAAGACTCAGCCACTGTGGGGTAGAGTCGATCATGGGCTCGCGCCCTCTTGGATCTTGTGATGCTTCCTCTTCCGTTCCGGATCTCCCATAATAATGCCTTTGTAATAAAGATACGTTGAAATGGGTCATGTGCATTGTGGTAGGAAATGAGGGAAGTAAGGAAACCAGGCTGAAGCAAACAAGGAATGAAGAGACTTTCAAGTCTCAGATACTTGCGGTTCGCGCCCTATCCGGCACACGTGCGTAGCAAACCATGAGCTTGAAGCTTGTTCGTAGCTCCTCGCACTCGGAGAGCAAAGCACGATCAGACCAGATGCTCTTGCTGATGGTCCCCGCTGCGCTCTCATAGCAGCGGCTGTACCACCACCGGCCCACCTTGGCCACCATCTTGGTGATGTTCTCGTCGGCCGAATCGCCGTCCTCGTTCATCATCTCGGCCAGGCTGCGAACTTCCTTAGCCTTCTGGGTGCCAGCGACAGGTGGCTTCTTGCTGCCGCTCTCCGATCGAGTCACCACGCTCGCCACCGGGACGCCGACGCGGCAGTTCTTGACATCGGAAAAGCCCTTGCGCCCGAGGAGGCGCAAAATGAGGTCGGAGGACGAGCCAATGCTGACTTCTGAGTTGTTCACATGAATGCGTTCTTTCAGTCGGCGGACAGTACGCCTCCCTCGATTGCCCATGTTGTTGAGATCAACGTCAAGTATCGATAGCTCCAGGTAGCCACCCGGCTTGAGAACTCGGCGTGCTTCCGAAACAATGTTCCGATAGTGAGACTCGGGCGCGGCTGCAGGGAAGCGGAAGACCACTGAGGTGAAGCTCTCTGCGCCAAAGGGGAACTTGTCCATCTGAGACAGGTACTGAATCTGATGGTGGTTTGGCGGACTCAATGGAAAGCTTGACGAGTTCTTATGCTCCTCTGGCAATGGCGCGCGGGGCGACAAGTTGAAAAATGTGGCAGCAGGGTATGTCTCTGCCGCGTAGAACGACCAGTCATCGTTACCAAGGCCATCGACAACGAGAATGGAGTGACGCTTCAGCGAGCCGACAACGTCCAGAAGCTGGTCCCGGGCTGGGCTGAAGAGCACATGACCAAAAGACAACCACTTACTGACCGTCATCGAACCGACACGCAGGTTGACTTGAGAGAGCGGCGACTCATCCTCGGAAGACTTGCAGCTGCAGTCGGACTGCCTTGATTTGCGAGACGAGCCGCTACTTCTCTGAGACGCGGCCGTTGCCTTACGTGCCAGCTCAGTGCTCTCGCGGTCAATGACCCTAGCAGGGATCTCGCCAACAGGTACAAGGATTTCTCCCTCAGGCTTCAACGCAAAAGCAGCCTTGAGACGTTCGGTCATATCGGCAGAATAGACACTAGACGTTGTAGCACCCGCTTCGACCTCAACGTTCTTCTCCAGAGTCTTTGCCAACGGCGCAATGGTAGGAGACTCGAGAGGCTTCAAAGACCTCTTTGACATTCGCGAGCCATGGGTCTCGAGATGGAACGGAGCGCCCTTTGACGATGTCGCAGATGGCGGTACGTCGCCGATCAAATCGTTGTACTCGTCCCAGATCTCGTCCTCGACAAGAGGAGCATTCGGATCGGGCACGTAAGCCATAGCATCTGCAAGTGTGTACATGCCCAGACTGCTGGAATCGGTGCTTGTGGTGCACTCGGAGTTCTTTCGAGGAGAAAACGCCAGAAACTCTCTACCGATTTGTATCATCTCGGGCGTCTTGATGGGAACAAGAGAAGAACGAGGATCTGAGTTGGTCTTGTCGCTAGTCGCGGTAGATTCTCCACGAGACAGCTCGGGCGTGGAAAGCTCTGGGGTTGGGGTCGCACCCGAAGCAACAAAATCCGGGTTGAAGCTTGCGGCTTGCGGCGGCATCTGCATGCTGCTTCTGTTGAAAGGTCGAGAGAAGCTTCTCGATGAAGTGTGCTCTGGCCGAGAGGTTACAACCTTGGGAATGCGGCCAACTTGAGGTAGGCGACTTGGGCGCGGTTCAGCTGGCTTCGAAACACTAGACTGAGGTGTGTGGGTGGGCTTCATGGACCGAATCGCTGGGATTGAAGTCGACTTTGCGGTCGCCGAGTTTCTCCGAGCCTGCGATGACTTGGTTGGCTGCAAAAGCCTGCTCAAGGATTCTCTCCTGTTGGTCTGGCTTGCAGAAGATGTTCGTCTTTCTTTCAGAACAGGCGGAGGGGATGGAAGATCAAAGACTTCAGCCTCGCGAAGTATCTCCTCAACGTCTGGAGTACCAAAGTCTTCCTGCTCGGAACCATCCATCAGAGTATAAAAGGCGGCTGGCTTGTGCTGTACTACTTTCACGGTTGCAGCTACTGGCACAGCATCCTTCTCTGACTTCTTGGTGTTGGGCTGGCTCTGGGATCGGCTGAAGAGATTCCACTTCCTTGGAGAGCGTGTACGCTTGGTGAGCTTCTTCGGTGGTGTCGCAGTGGCTGCGGCAATGCGGCCCCGAATGACCTCTCTATGCATTTCGAATTGCGAATCATCCGTAAGAATGCTTGTATCATGACTGTTGATCGACGGCGACGTGATCCCAGTGGTGTTGATGGGCTGAGGGAGCTTCAGTGGACTCTGGTCCGGAGACGAACGCAAGCGCTGAACGGATCGCCTGAACGCCAACGTGGGCTTCATAGTCACTGCTTCGGAATCGCTACTGTCGGAAGGACGGCGACGACTGAGGGAGGGATGAGGACCACCTCGAGGAATGGCTGATGGGGCTAGGCTTCGCCCAATGCTGGAAGTTGTGGACACCTCGGAGGCGTATCCAAGGCTTTGATAGCTCTCTGACCGGACCAAATCTACGCTGTTATTTCTGTTGTCGACAAGTCCTCCACCGGAAATGATGACGGGGTTCATCCGCTCCAGCAAGAAAGGATCAGTTGGCTGGTTGCTGCTGAGGCTGTCTTGAGAGGAACCGGGTCCTAGACTAGGGCGGGCCAAGTTGGTCGCTGAACTTCCACTTCGTCTTCGGAGACCACCCAGGCGTCCGTAACCTTCATGCCCAGTGCCGGCAGCTGGCCCCTTACGAACCGGTTTGTCCTTCTTTTCAACTTGGGGTACCTCCGGCGCTGTTCTAGACCGCCGCCCAAAGAAGGGAAACCGAGAAAAGGCTGAAGTACCGGGGCTCGGGGTACGAGTGACGGTTCTTTCATTCTTCTTTTTCGTATCCACCGCATTTGCTGATCGCGGGGCCGGTGTAGCCTCTCTGCCTACTGGCAAACGAGAGGTCTGCTGAGGGTTGTCTGGATATGATAACGGAGTCGTTGATCGCGACAGCGGCTGCAGCTCCGGCCCACGCCTATCGCCTAACAAGGAGGACGAGGATAGGTTGCTGTGGATGATGGGCAAGGGACCAAACAGCTGGGATTGCAGGTCCGGCGTGTTGTCTCGGCTGGGACGAGCAGGGGGGGTTGCCCTGGGTGAAGCAGCTGGTGTTCGTCGTGGGGGAGATTGAATGGTTGACGGGGCTATCATGACTGGCACAGCCGGCTCTCGTGATGCCTTGGATGGAGACTCTTCATTGTCTTGATCCTTGGTGAACTTCTGGGACGATTTCCGTGGCGGTAGGCTCGGGGGTAGGGGCGACAACCTCTTCTTCTTTTTGGACTCTTTGCGGTCTCCTTCTCGAACTGTAGAGTTTGACGATGACGATGTCAGAGACTCGCGTACCGCAGCAAGCCCTTGGGGGTCAGCGCTAAATGCCTCCATCTCATTCGGTATGCTGCCGGCTCTTCTCCGGGCGACTGGTGGTCGTGTTACTGCCGGACTAACTTGCCTCACTCTGGGCACAGGAAGTCGCATCGGGACCCCCAGCCCTGGCGATTGTGACGACATGGATGTGGGAGTGGTGTCACGGCTGTATGGACCCGGGCTAGTTGATTCAGAGAACCTAGTGGAAGGGCTGCCACTGAAAGCACTCAACTGGCTGCTGGTGCCGGAGAAGACGGGAGTCGGGGGTGGGAGATCGTGCGTGGCCAGCCTATGGAGGAAATCAACGCTAGATCCCTCTGAAGACGTGGAGGGTCGTCCATAGATCTCTCTATATCGATCAAGCTCGGGGTAAATCGTTACAGGTTGCGCTTGGGTCTTGGGCAGATCGATAACGTGTGCGATGCGAATTTCGGTTGGGCTCTCGGTCATGCCGCGGTCAAGGTGGTAGGGGGCAGGTTCCAGAGAAGACCGGGATCGCGGGGCTGAAGAAGATGAGCTTCCTCGGGTTGAGTCGGTATTCGAATCGTGGCGCAGGCTTGGTGTCTTTTGGGTGACAGACGACTGCTTTCTTCGCAGTACATTCCGTTTCGGCTTGGCAACACTCGATTGAGACTGGCCGGATGTCGAGGAGCCAGACATGGTCGGAGCATGGCTGGGTCTTTCGGGAGCCGTGCTATTAGAACTCCATGACTGGGTCTGATGGGTTAAAGGTGGCCGGGTAGAAGGCATCGGAATGGAAGGTCGCCGCGAAGAGGCAGTCGGGGGCATCGGTGCAGGTTTGGTCTGCACCGGTTGCTGAATGGCGATCCGAATGTTTTCTCCTTCTCTGCGAATCCTCCGAGGGGTGCTCGGCAAATCCTCGCTCTGCTCCATGTATCCGGCAGCAGCGGCTCTTCTCGCTCGTATTTGTTCATCTGGGCGGCTCGGCAAGCCTAATGCCGTGCGTCGGGTTGCCATGATATCCCGGGTTTGAGAGGAAACCTCTGGGCCTGTCCACCATAACCCAGCAGCCTTACTATCTCATGTCTTTGCCACAATTATGTCTACAAGTCTGGCTGTAAGTCAGCGATGAAGCTCGCAGAGGCGAAGAGGTGGCGGCGAGGGTAACCTGGTGCTTTAATTAACCTCGACCAAATTTCAATGCTGGTCCGACGTGGTGTTTCTCGAAGACTGATGCTGTCCAACGGGTCAGAACGAAGTTCGCAGACCAGAGAACGAATACTGGCTTTGGACGCGGCTGACTAACAGAAAGGCAGAGATACAGACAATGGTTCCAGAGGAGGGGTTCCTTGATCTGTGACTTCAGATTAGGCTTGGCCAAGAAGTACAAGTGTCATATGGGAAGTGATGGATGATTGAGGGCAGCACAGCAGATTGTGAATGTGTGGTTCCCTCAGAAAGGTCGTAAACAGAAGTGAGGAGAAAAAATTGTCAACAAGGAAGGCTGGCGCGGAAGAAGGGGGATAGATTCCGGATTGTGATAGTGAGGGTGTGAAGTGGTGGGGTGGTGCGAGGTTGCGCGGCTGCCGTGGGAGAGCCGATTCGGTCGGGATGGTTGTAGTGGTGGTGGAGGGGTTCAGAGGGGTCTCGAAGATGGTGGAGGAGAAGGCCGCGCCTAGAGTCCAGACAGGCAGAAAGAGAGGCAGATGGATAGTACCTTGGTGCTGCTGAGAAGAGATGAGCCAGCCTCTTTCTTGTGACAGAGGAATGACGGTGACACGAGAGGTTGAAAGTGATCTGTCGTTTCGTGGGACGACAGTCAAGTCAACCCGTGTTGCGCCGGTTTGCTGGGTGGGAGTTGTCGTCGAGATAAGTTGTGAAATGGATGCGGAGATGGATGAGAGAGGACGAGGGTGGGCGGATAGGAATATGGAGATGGGAGACGACGGGTAGATAGATCTCAGGTGAAGCAGCGTGGCAAGAGGGCTTGACAAGGAACAAGGAGCACTGGGATGAGGCAAAAATAAGAAAAGAAAGAGAGATGGAAGCTACAGCTACGTAGCAATAAGGTAGGTAGCCAAGTCGAAGCCAAAAGAAGGCAACATCGGATTGTATATACGTCGGGGTAGGCACTCACCACTTCGGGGCATGCCATCTACCTTTTGCGAAGTACCTTCATCCAGGCAAAGTATCTTGCACTTTGCTTGTTGCTTTCCAGTCTACTGGAACAACGTGAATGGACAACGGCGACCGGGTCCAGCGAGCAGGGATATGACTAGCAGCAAGAGTGCAGACGGCGGGACAGGAGCAGTACTTTCTGCACGATGTACCGGGATGAGAATGCGAGGCACACACGCACACCAAGAAGGGGGGGGGGGGTGTCTGGGTTGAACCCAATGGAAGTAAGGTACCTAACCAAAGGTACCTATTTTGGGGCGTGAGTGTACGTACTACGTAAAGTATCCCATCTCTCGCATCGCTGCATCTGCACCCATCTAGGTATCTATCTGGGCGAATAGATGAGATGTCGGGTGCTAGTTGCTTCTTCTTCTTCTTCTTCTTCTTCTTCTTTGCCCACGTATGGCTTTTGAACCCTTGTCTCTGGAATACCGGGCTGGCTGTGCTCTCGCAATATGTCATGGTATGCAATACCTACGCAGGCCACACTAGGATTTCTCTTAAGCCATGGTCTCGCGGCGGTCAAGAATTGCGCATCATGGGCTCAAGTCAGGTGAGCTGCTGCAACCGCCGAGCACGGCGCTTCGGGATTGGGCAGCCATTGACAGGGAGCGCGCGCGCAGGAGGGAGCAGATCATACAGTAATTTGGACCAATTGCTATGTTGACTCATCCTGACAGATGGAGGAAACGCAAAGAGAAACTACAAGAGCCCCCGGCAGGCCTGGAAAAGACGGCAAGGGGGAAGTGGGTGAACATCAATATGCGAACTCCTGTCGCGGTGGAAACAACCTGAGGAGTGTGCAGATGCGATGCATAGGGGGTGCTCCGGGCTCCGCTGGGGAGTATTTCAAGACACCTTAGAGAAGAATACGGATACAGATGGGACTCGAAGAGCGAAAGAGGGGCTAGAGACATTGGCTATGAGCCAAGACGAGAGGGTAAAATGCTGAGAAAGGCACGCAAGACGATGAGAGGCAGAGAGTAGGTGGAGGGGGTCAAGACTCAAAAATGGCAAAATGGACGAGAATGGGATACGGTAGCTGAGTCGCCTACCTATTACCCATTACTACCTGATGGGCCAGAAACGACGAGAAAATAGTAGTACGTCGGGGACTCGAGAGGGGCCTGGCATCAACAGCCATGAGATGAGGCGCGAAGCTGGCTACTACTGCGTACTGCAACTGCGCCGCCATGCGGGTAGCTTTTTTTCGCCCTGGACTCTGCATACACGGCTCGTCCTATGGCAACAGAAAAGAGCCTTGACAAGGCGACTCGAGGTTGTCATTGGGCCGCAAACCCTTGTCGTGCCCTTGTCCGCATTCGGGGTCCTTTGCATCGTCTGGGATTCTGGGATGCTGGTCCTTTTGCCTTTTGGGGAGGGGGGAAGAAGAATGGAGAGGGGGGCTCAAAGGGGGGAAACAGACTTTTGCCGGCATGTCGAATTCGATGTTGATGCTTTTTTTTTTTTTTTTTTTTTTTAGAAATCGAGAGGAATATCATCGTGATGTGCCGTCGTGGGAAGAACCGGGAACAGAACGTGTGACTCAAATTTAGGCGAGCAGCATGGCTGTGCTTACCGCCAGTTGGCATGCGCTACTCGGTACCTTACCCCACGAGCTCACCGACGGCGAGGGCGGTAGTATACGGAGTAGTGTAGTAGTGTAGTTTCGTTTGGGTTGGAGGGCACGGGACTCGGGGCGGGAACAAGTCTCGATTCTCGGCGACACTTACGCAGTACACTGGACGAGCTTGAGTTGAGAAGTTGAGATGGCGGGGAGGCAAACGCCCAAAGCTGGCGGCTGGGAATGCCCTTGGAGCGACCGAGTGCTCACGGGGGATGGCCCGCCCCGCCATGAACGAGTGAGAAAGATCAGAGGACGAGACCGGACAGGAGTGTACCGTAGAAAAGTCAGACCTGGTCGTATGAGTAAGAAGGCAAAAGTAATGAGTTTGCTGTTATCGACGGAGAAAGGCAGGGGTGACGCTGTATGTCACTGTCGAATGAATAAGGTAGCGGCGTACAGAGAATTGGAGCGAGAAGAAGAGACTGGATGTGTTTGGTTGAATTTTCAGGTTGCGAATGGGAAACAGCGATGGCGGGTGGACTTTGACCCGGAATGGACGAGAAAACGGGATGATGACCGTGAATGGCAAGAGCGCCAAATGATGTTATAAGATAGGTGCCTTCCTTCATAGGGAAACCTCAGATTTAGGTTGAGGATTGATTGTTGGAAGGAACGGCATAGGGAATGGAAGGAGAGACACCCCGTGACCTGTCGCTGGAAGGGAAAGAACTGGAAGAGAATTAGACGGGAAGCAGCGATGGCGACCGAAGACGAAGGAGCACTGGAGCAGCAGGAAGGACCTGGGAGCGGACAGATGGCCCAGAAAATGGGTCTTGGATGCACCTGCCCCAATCTGGCTCTAGCGCACCGGCTGTCGGTACGTACTTGCGGGTCAAGACGGCTCAGCTTGGAACGTGCACCTCAATCGCCCAATGGTCCGTGTTAGTGGTCAGTGTCAGTGTGGCCCATGAAGTGAGGCGGGGCCAACGGTCGCCTCTCGATCCATCCATGTCTTTTTTCTTCTTCTCGACCTTGACTCTCCTCCACCACGTTTTCTACCCATGCCTTTTGTCCTTTCGAGCCCAAAAACGCTCAGACTCCCTACCTCACAAAGCGATATCCATACGGTACCAACGCTTCGCAACATCCACTAGACCCAGCCCTAGGCTCCGGATAGCCTCTCGACACCTGGTCACTTCTAACTTTGCGGAACAATACGATCCACTATGCCCACTCGACAAGTGCCGGATGGGAGCCCTCACATATTCAACCAGGTCTCGCTGTGGCTGCGTATCTGCCTCTCGACACAGTACCCGCCTCTGTTCTATCCTGCCTTTCCCCTGCGTCTCTCTCCACCATGTCTGAAGACCATCACCGTCCAACCGCCTGCTACCGAGCAAGACAGGCCAGAACCGCTTGATTCACCAGCGTCGTCAACTGTCGTCAACATGTCATCCATCAATGATCCACTGCATGTCTTACTCTCACGCTGTCCGAGAGGACAGGTTTCTGCATGTCTCGCTCTCGTGCCACCCTCCCTGTTGATCGCCCACGCTACCGCTACGCTTGTCACATACGCCCCACCCTTCCTCCAATGCCCGGCGCTTCTTTGGCGACATTTCCAGATGGCCTCGGCGCTTCATCCTTGATGACCATGAGCTCTCTTCGGCTAGAATTCCCTCGACCCTCGAGATGGTGGGGACGGCTCGGGCGGGCACAAGCCTCGGAAGAGACACAGACCAAGCTCACCTCACAATCGTAGCGAGAGACTATCATCGACTTTCCATGCCATCTATCATCTATCAACAAACATGCTCTACACCTAATCACAGAGAATGCTACTGAACCGGCTTGACGAGCTTTGCGGCACCACGTTGATTTGCTCTCAACTCTCCGGGCCTACTCCTCGAGAAACCAACAGGGAAACATCGGTTGGAACGCTCAGTCCTCAAAGCAACTCGATCGAGACACTCGCAGGAGGATCGACGCAGGACCCCGCGGCGAGGTAGTAGCAAACTTGTACTGGACGCCATACATGGCCATGATAGATGACTGCAGCGAAAAGCCTCAACGACGCGTCGTCGAACCAACGACCAGGAAGAGCCACCAACAACCAGACGCGCTTTCTCGTCTGTTCGTAAGTCGAATTAGGATTCTTTGAGGGTGTCGTTAAACTTGGTAAACCGGACTCTCGGCCTGCTAAGCTAATAGGAGATGGATGGTACGCCACACCCCTTGAAGCCTCCTTCATCCAAGATAGTCCCAAAAGATCCGGGCAAAGTGGACCGACGGATTCGAACTATTCTCCCAATTGTTATATTCTCTGGCAAAACAGGCAATGATACGCTCACCAGTGGCCCGCCGTCCTTGCAATCTCACCCACGACCCGGTCGTCTGATACGGCCCGTTGCCCGCAGAGTCAGCTTCACAGCCTGCCTATCCGTGGGGTGACTTGGGGGTGAGAGTCGGCTCGATACGGCAGTCTGGTGATGGAAGACATTTGGAAGTCTTCCATTCGCAGACAGTGCAACGCTCCAACCCATCTTCAAGGCCCTTGCTCCAGGGCAAACTAGAGTTTGACATTGTCTCATTCAAAGTCCAGATCCGCTCGAGCAACGACCGTCGCCCCCGTCGGTCGCGTATAATATCCAACCACTATTGGAAGAGGAGTGTTACTATTCTCTTGGTCCGGGGTCTGGTGCATTCTCAATAGTATGATTGGCTCTATTCGAAATGGACTTCTGGGCAGGAAGGGGCGCGATCCCTCTCCCCGTCGTTCATTGGCCTTTTAATGGGTAATTTGGGCCAATCATCTGGCCGACCCAGCACAATCTCTCACCCACCAAAGTTTGGTCCCTGAAGGTCCATTTCCCCCTCATGCATGTCTCTCCTTACCCGCATCTCCCGGAAACGGTCCATCACCAATCGTCTACTTCGACTCCACGACCGAATTTCTCTTTCAAGATAATTATGCTGAAAGGAGATGATACTGGCGTCATGAGTCTTAGTCAGAGATGATATCTCATCTTGACTTTTAGGCCGGTCCCGAACGTTTCCCCCGCAACGGGCTGCCAATGTCTCGAAGCCTACGCTTGCAAGGCAAATGACAGCTCTTGTTGCACACATTGACGAGCATGGCGCGGTCAGTGGGCAGCATAAACAATCAGTTTGTCAAAAGAAACGCCAGAAAGTGATGCTTGACGGGCTTGCCACCAGAATCGCATATCGCCTGGCCAGCAGTCGGCTTCTAAGCAACACAGGCTGCATGATTTACGGCCTGCAGGAAACGACGAGAATAGCAACATGGCCTTCTCCCTCTTGGCCTAAAGGCTAGATCGACCCCACAACCAATAACCAAGCGGCGCGGTATCTGAGCGATACAGTCGGCCAGCCAAATGGAACGCGGGCACGGAAGTGTCTCTACAAAACTGGCCGACTGGGATCACGAGACTTACAGCTCAAGGAGCCATGATCCTTCAGGCAACATGCCCAGTAACATCAAGCGCAAATGGAGACACGGCGGCCATACCAGAGCAGCTGAAACCTGCAGCTCGACTGTGGCGACTATTATGCGCTGGCCGCGTCTAAAATGGACTGAACCAAGGCCTGGTAGAATGGGTTGCGATTGCGGCTGCGTCGTATGCCGCAAGGTCAAGGCCAACTTGCTGCCGAAGCGAGACAGCGGCCCTGCCAGAGGTGCAGAAGCAATTCCGCAATGGCGTCTTCGGTGGCGCTGAAAGGTACTGTGGTGAGGCAACCAGCCAGCAAACAAGCATGCAAAACCTGCAAAACCTGCACTCCGCCACACGCCTCATCCGGAACCCATGCCATCACTGGGTCGTGAGGCTGGTGACGTGGCACTCAAGTCCGGCGAAGCGGGTCTCGGGTGGCTCAGTGCCAACGGAGCCGACTTTCGGTTGCACTTTAAGAGTCTGTGCCACTCACAGATACCCTTGCACCCGTTTGCTTCTGTGGCTTGTTCCCAGTCTTGGGGAATCGCAGATCTCTGGGTTTTGCTCGGTCGCGAGTCTATATCCATCGCCATGTCACCGGTACTTGCGGCGGTGAAGCCAGGATCGTCTCGCTGACTCCGAAGACAACGCAGCATCTGAATATTCAACGTTCCAACAAAGCAAACTCATCATATCGACACGAATATCGACTTACAAGTCGACGGTCTCTAGGAGTGAGCCCGAGCAATGATGAAATCACCCGGGGTCTTCTCTCGCTTCCAGGACTGGAACCAACGACGAGCCCACCAGTGGCCCCTGTTCCCTCTCCAATCGTAGCCGCCAGAGATCCCGCGACCAGGGGCCTTTTCAAGTAGACAGGGGTTTTGGCATTTCCATTGGCTTGGGTCCGATGAGACAGCAGGGGTGCGCAGACAGCACTTTGAGTCTAGTGAGTAACGTGATGAAGGCTAGGTGCGAGCGCCCACAGCTTTCACACTCCTTCACGTTCGGCACGGCGGTTGTTGGAGGAGAAGAGGCCCAGAGTTTTCACATTTACTTTGGCATCATCCGAATATGTCGTCGTTGGACGGGTGGCCGCACAGACGAAGGAGCCAAAGCGAAGAAATTGCCCTCTCGCCCGCACCCGTTATCCGCAAGTGGCGCCCGGCGTATTTCCCATAGACGCGGGATTAGCGCGATGGCTGGAAACCAAAGGACCACACACCCCGTGTCGTTGGAAAGCGCGCCGGGCTTCGTACTAAAAGTCCAAGAGGCTGTTTTGGGGTCTCGCGGGAAGGCTGGGCTGTGCTGAGACATGGGGCTAGCTAACTAACAGTCAGCTGGCCCAGAGCTTGATGCGTTGGCAGCTCGACTACTTGATGAACCGGTTTTCCCCCAATCGCCTTGATAGAACTTTCTACAGCGACGCAGCCCGTCGTGTCGAGACTCCCTTTACCCTTCTGCGCACAGGCTTCCTGGAGGCCCCACGGCGAACAGAGCTTGCTCGGGAACTAACGTCACCAGAACCACCAACTCGGCACACACTTGTTGGGTGAGAAAACCCTTTAGGCCTCAGAGAGAGTTCGGCTGAACTCAAACTGACAGCTCCAAGTGGATCTCTGGTGTTTGGCAGCTGTGAAGCGAATGGTTTTGCTGAACCCTTACTTTCTTGGTTGGGAACAATCTTCGATACGGTCGAATAATGGGAGTCTCCCGCGCCATGAGAGGATTCCGAGCCCTGCAGCTTTGCGGCGTGGCTTGATTGAGAAGAGCTGACGAAGAAGTAGACTGGCTAAGGATCTGTTTTGTTGGATTCTGCAGGGCATTTTCAACGCGCCATTCGTCTCTCGTCTTTCGGTACTATCGATGCCCCCTTTTTTCAGGTTTTCGATTACGACTCTTTCCATATCGATGAAGCCATGTATGACGGACACGGTAGTCTTACTTGAGTTCTTACGTCGATGGCTTGCCGGTGCTAGATCCCTCGTAGGGCACGGACTTGCGGAAAGATTTTGGCTTTGGTGACATTAGTGAGAGACGGGCAGTGAAGCCGTCGATTTGTCTAGCGGCGGGTTTTTGGGGGCGCCGTCTGTTTGCTCACGCGTAGCTTGTCCGTCTGGTTGGGTTGTCGCTTTTGACGGACGGCGAGGCTTGATTTGCCTTAGGGCTTACGACGGCGGCGGGATGTTAGAAGTGCTTGATTTCAAGTGAGATCCTTCTTTTGGTGGACGAGCTGTGTTGTCAGGATAGTCTTTTGATAGCAAAATCAAGCTCACACTTGATTTCATATTCATCATCGGACGTCGGTTATAATCTATAAAAGTCGACGCAATCCTCGCATTGTCGTCTGGATTGGAGTTTCTCCCTAGGGAGGTATCGGCTCGTTCTTCTTGCCCTTCCATTCGCTCCTCTTGATTTTCTCATTGTCGAGGGTGACATCCTTAGCTGGGTGGTGTTCATGTACTGCATTACAATAGCCGAAAGAACGTGATCTACCTCTTTTCCTCGTTGGGTCTCATCCACGTATTCGGGGCGCGGGGGGGGGGGGGTCGTCTTAGAGACGGGAGATGAGGGGTTTTTGTGTTGTTAAAGAGGGAAAGAAGAATACGATTGAGCTCTTGGTCGGTTTTGACATCTTCTCGGTACTACCATGGTTGTGACTACGGCTTCCAGACTCGGGGTCTACGTCTAGATGGTCGGTGATCTGTGTGAGTAGTTGGAGGCATTGACAGGGAGTTTCATATGGCGGGTGCTGATAATGGACCTTTCACTTTGGTAGCATATCTCCATGGATCGTATGGACTACCTTGAGTGGGCTTGCGTAAGTGATCTCAAATACTATAGAATGGATGGTAGTCAGGTACCCGAGCAAGAGGGCGAGAAGACAGCACACAAAGGTGTCACACATTGGTTCTATTGCTCTAGTCCTGGTGAAATCATTTCGCTCGCTAGTCCCTAGACTAAAGCTGAACATTCAAGCGTTCGACTTCATGGGAACTCATCACCATAAATTTCCGGTAAGTTCTCGGCTACCTTTTTCAACATTGGATGTCAAGTATTCTGCAGGGTATGGATCCCCGTTGATTGATAGGGTACGAGGGAAGAGAAGGGGTGTGTAGAATGTAAGTTGATGTCATGGTATGCTAATATCGTCCGAGTCGCAATGTGTGCAGTATAATCAGTGCCCTAGTCATGGGCCGCTCGTATGACAAGGGCATCCAATACCTCATTGACCTTGCCTGAAGACTGCATATCACGGATGCGAGGTTGTGGTTGTATATGTAGATGTTGTTTCCGCTGGTACACGAGGCTTAACAGTCTGGGAAGCCTGCAAGCATGGTGAAGTTGCGGTGAGAATTAACAATGCCGAGAGAGATCACGTTTATAACTATCTACCTCGCGGGAAAGCCTAGGCTCTTGATAGAAATGAAGAGTACGTCGGCTGTATCGATGGTGAGGAAATATCAGAAGCGCGGCGACTACGAGGGACTTTTTCGCTGTTCGAGGTAACTCGCGTATAGAGCTAGGCTCATATTGCAATGAGTTCAAACTAGGTGCCACCGACTTACAGCTTCTGGTTCGGAGGCCGAGACAGACTCACTTGAAGCGTCGCCACGAGAACAGCGTCGAAACTTGGGAAGTACGCAGGAGCTTGGAAACACATTTGACTTCTTTCTTCCAGAAACCAGCCGTCGTAGACAAGGTCCTCTTGGATATTGCGGCCACTTTCGTAACCAAAAGATGGACTATCCACTGCCTTGTCTTCTCACCTCGTAAACCATCATATCCTCTTGCCAAAAACACCCAATCCCCAAGTTGAGGTTGATAAGGGTGTAGACATGCAATTGACTCACTTAGCACGAGAGATGTTCTGCATGTTTTATTGCCTTCAGACCTTGGGATCAGGACCGAAGTCAAACATAAAACACAGAAGATCGACCGGGAATACATAAACCCTGGCAGTGATCTGGAGTTGCGATCATCTTTCTCGCCAACCCCGCCTCCGCACCCCGGGCAAACGCTCGCCGCCTCGCTCCAGACTTACCCCGACGTTCACCCCCATCAATCTCGCTAACATGAACACGCGGGGAAATTTTCTCCATATCACCGACTTACACCCACATCTGACCTACCAGATCAGGATCGCATGCCAAGAAACACTCATTTGCTCCATCATGTCCTTGAAGTAAAGAAAACTACGTCAGTACCGCCGCTGTCCAACATACCATCACCATGTCACGTCTACCCCCTCAAACTCCGACCTTCTTCCTACAATGGCCCCGATGATATCACGTCTCATCCGCCTCGCCGTTCTCCTCTCCTCATCCGTGCTCCTTGTCTCGACAGCTAGCACCACGGGTCCGGACCCAACTCGGCCATGGGAAGCCTACATCAACAGCCCCTCCACCCGGACGGTCCTCCCTCAACGGATCCACGCCGTCTCCGGGCCTGCGGACGTGACGACCTCCGCTGATGATGGTAGCTTCATTCTCACTCTCCAGCCGGGAGGCCAAGTCTCCCTGGACTTTGGCTACGTTGGTGGTCTGCTCTCCATGATGGCAGAGTCCAGTGACGTATCGTCGTCATCTAGCAATTCATCAGAGCCGCACTTCTCCCTTGCCTTCGCCGAGTCCCCCTCCTTCGTCCGTGAGATCTCAGACGACACAGGCGCAATACCAACCCAAGACTACGACAAGGCCCTCAACGTCACGATCACCGCTTCCTCCTCATCAACCCCCTACGCATACATCATGCCCAAGGAACGCTTCCGTGGCGGCTTCAAATACCTAACCCTCCACGCCTTCCGCCCCGTCGCCATCACCTCAATCATCTGCCACCTAGCCTACTCCCCCTCCCAGCCAAACCCAGCTCTCTGGGCAGGCCACTTCCACACACCCAACGACGACCTTCTAACCCGCATCTGGCACGCCGGCGTCTTCACAGCCCAAACCAACATCGCGCCTCCCAACACATCCCGCTGGTTACCTCAAGTCAAACCGGGCTGGGCCTACAACGCGACCCTCGGCGTCGAGGGCCCCATGCTTCTCGACGGCGCGAAGCGAGACCGGGCAGTCTGGCCGGGCGACTTGGGCATCGCGGGCACGACGGCGTACCTAGGTCTCGGTGACGCCGGGTTGGAATCGGTGTTCTTTGCTCTGGAGACCATGTTCCTTTACCAGAATGCCTCGACGGGGCAATTGCCCTTCGCGGGCCCGACGACTGGGTCTTGGAGACGGGGCGCGAAGAGTGATACGTATCATGCCTGGACGTTGATCGCTTGCTTCAACTACGCGATTTTCACTCGCGACGAAGCGTGGCTTACTGGCAGGTGGGGGAACATCACTGCGGGAGTAGATTACATCCTCCGCGTCCTTGACACCAGCGGCAGTGTAGGCCTCGCGGAACAAGTCGAGACAAATGACTGGGCGCGCCTCGGCGGAGGGGGTTACAACAGCGCCCTCAACGCCCTAAACTACCACGCCCTCTCCTCCCTCGCAAGCCTAGCCGCCACCACGGCGACGACCTCCAACGCCCGTGGAGAGCAGGCAACGACGTGGGCGGCCGCGGCAGCGAAGCTCAAGACGGCCTACAACGACGTGTTATGGGACGCCACCGCCTCACAATACCGCGACAACGAGACCGCAGCGGGAGCGCTCCTCTTCCCGCAAGACGGCAACGCGCTGGCCTTGCAATATAACCTCACCACATCCCCCGCCCAAGCCTCATCCCTCTCCGCGGCACTACTACGCAACTGGAACGCCATCGGGCCCGTCACGCCCGAGCTACCGGACACAATCTCCCCCTTCATCTCCTCCATCGAAGTCCTCGCGCACTTTGCCGCGCGGAAACCCCGCCGCGGACTGCGGCTGATGCGCCGCACGTGGAGCTACATGCTCGACTCCCCGCTCATGACGGGCACCACGCTCGTGGAGGGGATGAGCGCCAACGGGTCGTTGTATTATCGCTCGCAACGGGGGTATAGCTACGACGCGGCCTATACATCGCTCTCGCATAGCTGGTCTACGGGGCCGACGCAGGCTCTTAGCTTCAAGGTTGTCGGGCTTGAGGTTGTTGGGTGGGGATGGTGGCGGTTCCAGCCGCAGATGGGGGATCTGAAGAGGGCGGAGACGGGGTGGAAGGACGGGAAGGGGGGTGAGTATGGGGCTGTTGTTGTGGTCGAGGGTGATGGTGTTGATAATGGGCAGGGGAGAGAAGGGGTGCTGGAGGCGGAGATCCTGACGCCTGATGGGACTGAGGGAACCCTTGACATTCCGTATTGCGAGGTTTTATTTGTTGATGGGCAGAAGTGGGATGGCGGGCGTCTCCAAGGAGGGCGGACGAAAGTCAGGGGCGAGGTATGTCGAGTCAGTTGTTGAAGACGACTGTACCATGAGCAGTCCCAAGCAATATAGATCTATGATCACATTTGCACCCACACAGACTGAAGGATTCTCTGGTTTTCTGATGAGAACACCTGGTAGGGTAGTTGGTCATGGGTCAAACACCACAAACGCTGATGGCCTTCATGATCTGGCTCCAGGGATGGGCACATACATCTGCGAGGTCTATGGCTGAATTCCCCGGTTCATGCCACAGGACTGGACAGTTCGAGTAGGCTAGCACCGACGGCATTGACTGGACTGAGTCTTTTAAGGGGCTCGAACTATCCTCGTCTCTCTGTCGTGAAGTCCTCATTGGATCCGACATGCTATCCCGAGATAGTCCCCTTTTGACGAACTGAATCCTACCACTACAACATGAGAGTGGGTAACCATAAGTGTTAGCCAAATGATAGACGAAGCGACATTACAGCTGACGTGAGAGTGTAATTCGGTAACCAATCAAAAGGTAACGAACCCAAGACAAGCTGACGCCGAGAGTCTCGGCCTGCGGCAGATCCACAGCTTGAACTTCCTTCGATAGACTTTTCAAGTCTGAGAGGAATAAATGGTTGATCCACAACTATGCGCCTCGACTTTCTCTTCCAACTCCGTCAATAGCTCATAGCCAGGGAGAAACCTACCCGCTTGCCAGTCACGCAGACATCGTCAGTCGGCACTCGGCCTGGGTGGGATAACATAGCCTCATTCTTTACGGTTGTGGGCACAGAAGGAATGGCAGACACGATATCTAAGGAGAGAAAGGAACAACATGATTCTGAGTGGAAATATAAAAGGTCGATGAAATCGCCTCTTGTCCTGGCTTCATGATAGAGCAGCAGTCACCGCCGGAAAGCCATCTCTCCACCGAAACCTTTCACAAAGCAATCGCTCCGCTCTTCGTTTTCTACATACCCGGCCTCCACCCGCCACCCAAACTCACCCTCACTTCGCGTTAAAATGCACTTCCAAAGCTTCGTAAGACCAAACCCTCTCCTCAATTGAGTCTTGAAAGCAAGCTGTCGCTATCTAAGGGACTCTTCAAGCTAACCTTGCCTTGTTCCAAAGCTGCTCGCGGCCGCCATGAGCCTGCCCTTCTCCATGGCCGCTCCAGTCGCCGAAGCAGACACCATCGCCAACGCGGCAACTAGCAGCAGCAACCTTGAGGCTCGAGCCTGCCCCTACACCGGCTGGTACCAATGCATCAACGTCCAGACCAATCTCTGCATTGCCCAGTGTGCTTGGGCTGGCAAGGGTTCTGCTGTCTGCCTGTCCGGTTGTTCTGGAAAGGCAAATAGTGCTTGTGGCGCCTATGGCTGCGGCCAGTGAGCTCTACTAAGCGAGTCAAGAGATACCGAGTTAGAGAGGACGTGGCTTGGAATGGAGTTGAAGAGAGGATGTAAAAGTTGAGAAAGGGGTGATCAAGGGGACGATGAGAGGGGAGTTTATGGAGATGCTGCTGTTAGGTAGTTACTACTTCGAACTTGCGTCACTTAACCTTGCACACTTAACCCGGGGCATGTCAAATGCCTCATAAGGTACATCGGCCGGCTCCCGAGTAGAAAGTGAATTTGTATAAGTGATCAAAACAAAAAAAGAAGGCAGTCTGGATCCAAGACCCAAAAAAGTTTCCCCCTCACGGGATTGAACCGTGGACCTTCGCATGTCGAACAAGTACGAGTGCGACGCTCTACCACTGAGCCAAAGGGGCTCTCCGGGATTTCGAGTATCACGGACGGTTATATTGCACGCGCCAGCGTGAGTGAGCGTGAGTCAGTGCCGAGGCGACGGCGAGAAGGGCCCGGTCTGGAATTTTGGCGGCTCAGACACAACGATGTCATGTCAGGGACTCTGGCTGCTCGCGCAAGAAGTCTGGCTTATCAGGAGGCCTGTCGCCTCCAGTTCGGGCGGCCGTGGTCTGCCATGACCTAGTCGTTCCTCAGGGTGCATGATCTTTGCTGTCAATAACGACAGCATAGAGTTCTCAGGAAATCAACTTATACTGACTTTCTTCGACGTCTCTGTCCATGGAGAGCAGGTTAGAAGAGGCATACCATCATAGCCAGTCAACCAATCTCGACTAACTGGTGACAAGACGAGAGATACACGAACAAGGCACAATAAATCACATCATCATATAGGTTGTTTGTCTTAACGTTCCAATTCTGAGCGTCTACCTCATCTGTCTCATGATCATGACGGGCTAACTAGAATACACCCATACATCTAATATGGGGAGGCAATTATGGAAAACTTCCGAAGCCGCAATTAAAACCGAAAACCGTCCAACTCCGATGAACTTTTTCTCTGGTATCCCGTATTTTTCATCCCAAAGATCCTTTAGTCAACCTCCTCCATGGCGCTGTCACCAGTCTCGACAGCGGACGTGTCAGCGGCAGGAGCTTCGACAGTCTCCTCCTCCTCGTCAATGTTCAGGCCGAGCTGGACAAGCTTGTGGATGCGCTCGGCGAAGCTGGCGGGCTCGTCAATGGTGAAGCCAGAGACCAGGAGAGAGGTCTCGAAGAGAAGCTGGACGATAGACTTGACGGTGCGGTCGTTCTCGCCGTCGGTCTCGACCTTCTTCTTAAGCTCCTTGATGATGGTGCTCTTGGGGGAGATCTCGAAGGTCTTCTTGGAAGACATGTAAGAGGACATGGAGGTGTCACGGAGGGCCTGGGCCTTCATGATACGCTCCATGTTGGCGGACCAACCGAACTGGCCAGTGCGGATGGCGCAAGGGGCACCAGTGAGCATCTGGGAGACGACAACCTTCTCGACCTTGTCGCCGAGAACGTTCTTCAGGCTCTTAGCGAGACCCTCGTACTCCTTCTCCTCGGCCTCACGGGCAGCCTTCTCCTCCTCGGTCTCCTCGAGCTCGAAGTCCTTGGTGATGTCGACGAGCTTCTTGCCCTCAAACTCCTTGAGCTGAGTCATGGCGTACTCATCAATAGGGTCAACGAGGAAGAGAACCTCGAAGTTCTTCTCCTTGAGGGAGTCCAGGAAGGGAGACTTGGTGACAGCCTTGATGGACTCGCCAGTAATGTAGTAGATGTTCTTCTGAACCTCGGGCATGCGAGTGACGTAGTCGGAGAGGGAGGTGAGCTCATCGCCAGACTTGGTGGAGTTGAAGCGGAGGAGCTTGGCGAGGATGTTGCGGTTCTGGGAGTCCTCGTGGATTCCGAGCTTAAGGTTCTTGGAGAAGGCAGAGTAGAACTTGTCGAACTGCTCCTTGTCCTCGGCGATCTCCTGGAAGAGTTCAAGAGCCTTCTTGACGATGTTCTTCTTGATGACCTTCATGATCTTGTTCTGCTGAAGGGTCTCACGAGACAGGTTGAGGGGAAGGTCCTCAGAGTCGACGACACCCTTGACGAAGCCGAGCCACTCGGGGATGAGGTCGGTGGCATCGTCGGTGATGAAGACACGGCGGACGTAAAGCTTGATGTTGTTCTTGGTCTTCTTGGTCTCGAACAGGTCGAAGGGAGCACGCTTGGGAACGAAGAGGATGGCACGGAACTCGAGCTGACCCTCAACGGAGAAGTGCTTGACGGCAAGGTGGTCCTCCCAGTCGTTCGAAAGGGACTTGTAGAAGGAGGCGTACTCCTCCTGGGAGATGTCCTGGGGGTTGCGAGTCCAGATGGGCTTCTGCTTGTTGAGCTCCTCCTCCTCAATGGAAGTCTCCTTGACCTTCTTGGTCTTGGGCTTCTTCTCCTCCTCATCGTCATCGACCTCCTCGATCTTGGGCTTCTTGTCGTCACCCTCCTCGGTGGTCTCGGTGGCCTCCTCATCGGGGACCTCCTTCTCGGTCTCCTTGGTGACGTGGAGGTAGATGGGGTAGGAGATGAACTCGGAGTGCTTCTTGATGACCTCCTTCACCTTGGCCTCGTTGAGGTAGTCGGTCTGCTCATCCTTCAGGTGAAGGATGATCTTGGTGCCGCGGCCAAGGGCCTCACCCTCGGTGTCGGGGGTGATGGAGAAGGTGCCACCAGCGGAGGACTCCCAGACGTACTGCTCGTCGTCGTTGTGCTTGGAGACGACGGTGACCTTGTCGGCGACAAGGTAGGCAGAATAGAAACCAACACCGAACTGACCGATCATGGAAATATCGGCACCGGCAGTGAGGGCCTCCATGAACTGCTTGGTTCCGGAGCGGGCAATGGTACCCAGGTTGTTGACAAGGTCCTGAGGAGGTCAGCTACTGATCATTGCAATTGATTGGGAAGTGTTGGGAGCATGTGGTACTTACAGCCTTGGTGAAACCAATACCGGTATCACGGATGGTGAGGGTCTTGTTCTCCTTGTCGGGGATGATGTCGATTCTCAGGTCCTTGCCCGAGTCGAGCTTGCTGGGGTCGGAGAGAGACTCATAGCGGATCTTGTCCAAGGCATCGGAGGCGTTGGAAACAAGCTCACGCAGGAAGATCTCCTTGTTTGAGTAGACAGTGTTGATGATGAGCGACAGGAGCTGAGAGATCTCAGCCTGGAACTCGAAGGTCTCCGGGGAAGACATTCTGATGGAGTATGTGGGTATCTAGGGCGTAACGGTCGTAATTCTGTCAAGATTTGTTAGATGTTGTTTGGAAAAGGTGGTTGTGTGGCGGTGAGGCTGCGGTTTGTGGAGGGGTAGTAGAGCGGGGGGAGGGGAGCCTTGTCGCCAATTTCGCAGAATTGGATCTCCAAGGCAGATGGTGCAAAAATAATGAATCTCAATCGCAGACGAGGTTGACGCTTGAATTGCGAGATACCAAGTTCCAATCGAGAGAGAAGGGAGGGGTGACGCTGGGGGATGGCCAAACGGCATCGAGACCAAGCCGGGACAGCGGGGTGTGTTTCGGCGAGCTTACCTTGAGAAGAGCTTCTCTACGAATGCAACAGGTCTTTCGCTGCTACGAATCGACGATGGAAAGATTGATTCTTTTGGGGGAGTAGGAGAGAAGAGAGAAATTGGGAGAGAGAGAAAAGTTGAGATGCAAGGAAGAAGAAGTCTGAGAGTCAAGACGACGAGGGAAGAGGAGGAGGCTAAAAAAGAAAAAGGCGTCTGGAGTCCCGGTGGCCGGCTGGACCCCAAAGCAGAAAGGCAGCGACGCTCACCCCCCCAGCTCAAGAATTCTATGCGATTCCATCACCTCCAGGCCTTCCAGACCCTTCTCTGATTCGCTTGCCCTGCCACCACAGCAACCGTGCGGGGGCTCTGATTGGCTGATCTGCGGGGGCCACCGAGTGGGACGAGGGTCCCTTTTTTTTCTTGTGCCTTCCTCGCCTGCCTGCCGCCTGCCGCCTGCGCCTGCCTCCATAGCACCTCAGACTCAGACCAGCATGGAAAAGAAGAGAATCGCCATCCAATGCATTTGGGGAAGGGACGCCTTACCGCCATCCACTGAGGTGCGCTTGCCTTGTAAACAGCTTCAAGTGTATTTACCTTAGGTACCTCACCTTATGTAAGGAACCTCTTCTGTATGTACCTTACCTTAAGGTACTCTGTACCTACCTTATTTCGGAAGGTTGAGGAAGGCGTCGCTCTACCTAGGTACCTCACGTAGCGTCCGGTGGTCACAGCTTTTTGCCTTCCATTGATTCTCCCTTGCCTCCGTGCCTCCGTGCCTCCTTCGATGTGGGGATGAACAGTGTCTGTTTGTCCAGTCCAGAGTCTTCTTTTACTCCAGTTTTACCGCCTCCGAACGATGGATCCCCGTTCTCAATGTTCTCAAGCAGGAATCGACACTTCCACTGTTTGCTAGATACTTATGTTTGCTCCAAGGTCCATCTTGAATGGCTCGATGTCAACGCGGGCGAACTTGAGCCCAGCAACCAGTCGTCTGGCGTTGAAATACCCTTGCCACAAGTCCCACCCATCGACGAGGCTGAAAATAAAGCGCCACCCCTTCGTGAAATCTGCCCCGAGATTGGGTGCTGGGCTGCTGGCTTGAGTGTGCGGCGGCGCCTTACGGATATGCCAACACATCTCATCTCCCCCGCGTCCGAACCGCCCGCATCATTGGCAACGGCCAGGGGGTCGTTGCACGGTCCATCTCTTTTCACGACGTCTATTCTCGGCTTCAACTACAATGCCTGCCTGCCGTACTTCAATCGGGACCCGTTTCACACTGTTGCCAAGGATCCGCAGAAAGAGATGCTACTAGAACTTGCTCTATCCAAAACCTACCAGCAGACATTAAGACAGGCCAATTAACTCCCGTCTATTCACACTTTTTGACTCAAACTATTTAACTCTCAATTCAAGGTTAATTTCGACCACCCTCACCAATAGTTGCACATGGTTGGGCATATCTATGTAGACACATCCCGACACTGAAGAATAGGACAAGGGCGAGTTTCCAGGCCCGCGCTGAGCTGAATGAATGCTATTTTCTAAGGTATGCTAAGAGTGCTAGCCAGGTCCAAGCGGTGGTAGAACCACCCAGTTTCGGTAACCGCTCTATGCGGGATAAGCGAGATAAGCGAGGTACTAAGCGATGGGCAGACTGAACAGTGTGAAGTTGCAACGGCAATAGTCTACCTGTTAGGGCAGCCCGTTTTGCGGTCACAAGCATTCCTCCCCTTAGGACAAGGCTTGCCTTTCTTGGTGCGTGTGTCGCAACAATCGGCATCCTAGACAGAGAGCATGTCAGAAAGGTCCTCTGTGATGTCTTGGGGCAGAAGGGGCAGTTCATGAGGCTACTTACACACTGCTGCGGGGTGATTCCAAACTTGGCACAGTAATTGTCTGTGTCGCCGCCAACGTTGCAAGCGCCTTGCCTGTTGCAGGCATCTACGTTATCTTTACCGCCCCAGCAGCAATTGGGATCGTAGCTTCCTGCAATCATGCACTATATCGAGTGTTAGCGACTCTGCATCAAAGCTGGCCGAAGCGGAAGAGGTCGCCTACGCCAGCATTAACCGATGTAATGGTCATGGCAGTAACGAAGATAAACTTGATGAGCTGCATATTGGAGATATGAAGTGCTGCTTGAAGGCGGTTTTGAAGTAAGGTATTTTAGAGGTCGTAATAGTTGTGTTGTGAATGAAGAGTCGAGTGATTTCAACTTTTAGTCGACGGATGATCCGACCTTTATATAACATAAGATTCCATTGCAAAAATAATTAGTGCATCAATGCCACTCCTAGAAATAGGCCGCTGGCCTTGCTCGAGCAGGAGATACCGTTCTCGTGATATGAAACAGACTAGACTTCTTCATGCAATAACTATTGTTACTTCGCGGACTTGAGAGTGTGCTTGTCGAACCTCATAGAGAGACGAATAGGCAACATAAACTTTCACTAGTATCGATGGCCTTGACGGCCTTGATGGCCTCGAAGAAGAAACACCTAGAACAGGAGGTGAACAGACATACCAAAACCTACTTCTGCCATATTGATAATCACTCAAACCGACACGTATTTCTCTATTATTACCTTATACTTGATCATTTATTACTCAACGTCAGGCGGCACTCGGGCAGCTGAGCACAGTATGCAACGCGATAGACGCGGGTATTCCTACTGTCAACACAGAATGAACTGACTCGCATACCTACTCGCACGGTTGTAAACTCTATAAGCGATGAAATACGGGCCTTGGAACATGCTTCATGGATATTGTTTCCTAAACGAATGCTCTAAATCTGAATATTCTGCCTTGGTGGCCTGGAATAAGAAAACTTGCCGGACTAGGAAGTGTACCTGCATACCTTACTAAGTCTCGACGTGAACATGCCGACTATCAAAGGCAACTAGCTCGAACATTGGCACAATCAGTGTGCTACGCCGATGGACTCTGGGCACCCTTTAGGATGTATCAAGGCCGTAGTCTCATGGATTGGAAAGGGGCAAGCCCGAATATCAGGATTCTATTTTCAAGTACACACAGTGGTTTGAGCTATCTGAAAAAAAGTATAAAGCTCATCTGTCTTTGATCATCAGGATGACTTGGTACCAGTTCATTCTTATCTCACATCTTACACATCTACAACCAAACCTGATTCTATTCCTCAACCATGAAGTTCTCCTCAGTTATTATCAGCATCATCTCCCTGACGGTGGGAACGGCCATCGCCAACCCGGCTAGGCTTGAGAACCGACAGAAAGCCCCAGGAGTTGGCGACCCAAATGCTCAGTGCGATGGGAAGCATGACTGTTGCTTCAGCTCAGAAGCTGCCTGCTTTAGGCAGTACGGTACTCTTTCCGGCAATATTTACTGTCCGCTGCACAAGTATTGTGCTACAGACTATAATATCCCCCGCACCAAATGTGTAAGTAACACGATGAGAAGAATTAAAGGGCAGAACTGACGCGTAGTATGCATAGAACGCTGATTGCTGTTCAATCTCCAATGGCTTGGGCCGTGGGTGCCCGGGCAAATAGACGGAGTCGTTGCACTGTCTTTACTGGTGTTGGATCTCACATTACACTACTATTCAGGATAGCGGATGCATTTCGGGTGCCCTTATCTTAAATATGTCAGAAGTGGGGTGTGAGCTTCAAGAGACTCCAATGCGGTAGGCAGTGAAAAGCTTATGACGGGAAGAGAAGAACCTATGATCATGAAAGCGATTCGTAGCATTGTATGCATAGAATGAATGAACCTAGAGAATTTTATCTATCGGACTTGGCCAAAACCGACCTGTTTGATATCTCTCACCTGACGGTCTCTTGTGCAAAGCTGGTTGTTGGAAATAATTCAAAGCCCAGTTCATACCGTTAACAAAGCTCCCAGTGCCGATTTATAGCCGCCCTAACCATCCTCTTTGAAATCAATGGGCGGAGTTTCCCTCACATAGTATACACTCTATCCGCAATCTCTATACATGGGGTATGATACACAACATCTCCAACCTCAGTCTCCCGTCTTCACTTCTCTCCCTTCACCAAACACTCCCCCAGCGTCCGATACCGTCGATCAGCATAAACAAGCCCAAACCCCTCCCCTCCCCCCCTCACAACCCCCTCAACCTCCCCAACAACAACAACATGATCCCTAACCCTCACCATCCCCTCCCCAAGAGCCCGACACTTGATCACATACAACACCCCCTTCCCTTCAAGTAAAGGCGCCTCCCCATCCTCCTCAACAACCTCAACCCCCTCAGGCAACCCCTCAAACAACCCCTCCCCGGCACCAGCGTTCCCCCTCGTAAACAAATCCGCAACCCTCGCGCCCTCCCCTCCCTCTGCGAGAACATGCACATTGAAAACCCCGCCGCTCTCATGAATCGCATCGAGCGTCCGGCTCGGCGTCCGGACGTTGAACGTCACCAGCGGCACGGGCTCCATGCTCAAGCTCACGAAGCTCGACATCGTCATGCCCCTCGGCCGACCCGCGCGGTCCGTGGCCGTGGCGACGACGACCGAGTGCGCTAGTCTTCGCATCACGCCGCAGAGCTGTGCTGGGAGGTCGGCAATCGGGTCGTGGGTTGTCGTTGGGGGTTGATGGGGTTCTCTGCGCCATGTTGTCGTTGTTGTTGTTGGTTTCGACGGCGAGGAGGAGGGGGATAGGTTTAATGGTGTCGTGTGTATTGTTCGGTGGTGCTCGGAGGTCGATGGGTTTAGGCCGACGGGCCTTGCTGAATGTGACGGACGTTCATTCTGGGCTGAGGCAATGCGTTAGTTGACCATGGCCAATACAATGGATCGTGAACATGTCTTACAGCTTCCGACCAGGGTCCGCTGGACGCTGCCGCTTCCTCCGATCCTTGGCCGGACGACGCGGCGCAGCGCGGTCTCCAGCACACGAGCTCCGGTCATCGCATGCGCCGGAGCTTAGCCCGAAGTTGCTATACGGAATAGCCCGCAGTTGCTACAAGAGATGGGGATCTAAACGAAGAAATAAACGCGACAGCGAAGATCGACGCAGAGCTCGTCTATAGAGTTCCTCAAAGTAGATCAATGGCTCGTGGAGGGGAATAGACCACGTCAAAAGCTGGACTTCATACCCCCCTTGTAATGGAGGTAGCTCAAGCTCCCAGTGATGTAAATGGAACCCAGAAAAATTCCTTATCGATAAGGAAATCACATACCTCCTTCCCCCGGCCGGGCACACGCTGAAGTTGTGGACCCGCGCGCACGGAACTCCCCGGCCCTGACCAACCGAAATTTTGGTTTCCTCAGGTCGCGCGGTGCAGCCAAGGAGAATCGAGCCAATTGAGCCAGCATCGCCAAAAGCTTCAACAAATTCTCCTTTGCCCACGCGCGCGCTCCCTCCGCCCTTACGCACGTCGCAACCGCCCGCCCATACACCAAATTCCTCTCCCCGCCTTACGACCTTTGCTCGAATAAGCGATCCAATTGAGCTCCCTCCAACGCATCCCAGACCAGACAAACACCCGCGAAAATGGGCAAGCTCCCAACCCACCTGCCCAGGCCAACAAGCCTCCTCGCCCACCGACCCTCTCTCACAACCTCATCCTGCTCCGGCACCACAATCTCCGCCTCCTCACCGAGAATAGGTCTCCAAACCCAACAATCCCGCGCAGCAACCTTCATCCCCCGCCCCCGCCGCCCCTACACCTTCACCCAGCTCATCCAGCTCTCCGACGGAAGCACCTACACCGTTCGCACCACCTCCCCCAGCCCCTTGGTCCGCTCCGCAAAGGACTCCCGCAACCACGCCCTCTGGCAACCCTCCGACAAGTCCCTCAAGAACGTGGAAGTCGACGAGGCCGGAAAGTTGGCGGCTTTCCGTGAGCGTTTCGGTCGCGGGTTCGATTTGGCTGCCAAGAAGCCGACGGAGGAGGAGCTCAACGCCGCTGCTGCTGCGGCCGCAACTTCTGCAAAGGATACCGCTGCCGCTGGAAAGGGTGCCGCCGCAGGCAAGGAGGCTGCTGGAAAGGATGCTGCCCCCGCAAAGGAGGCCGCGAAGCCTGCCCAGCCGGCTGCTGCCCCCGAGGAAGACGACATCTTCGACATGGGCGATTTGATCAGCGGTTACGCTGCGATGCAGCCGCAGCAGGCTGCCAAGGAGCCCCCCAAGAAGGCGGCGGCACCGGAGAAGGGCAAGAAGGGAAAGAAATAAGGCAGCGCGAGGGCAGGACACAAAACAACCATCACCACCTGTCATCAGCAGTAGTGGCGGAAAGAAAGCTTGTACGATGCATAGAGCCGAATCATTGTATAAAATAAAGGGGAGATTTCACAGAGGACTGCCCGAGAGGGCGAACTAAAGCGTGGTCAGAGGAGGAGGTGGATTACGGGAGCCCCTTATACCCCCCGTGGGGTTTCTTCTACTGTCAGATATGTACAACAACCACAACTACTACAACCAAGAAAGGATAGGCTCCACAATGTGCACTTGCTGCCCAAACTTGATTCACACGTCATTCGTCCCAGTGCGCCGTGGGGTCGAAGAAGAAACCGCTGCTGTGATGCGTAGGTATAATGTAGTGAATCAGCGGACGCCGTGCCTCGGGCTTCTAGTCAGAGTCGTCGTTGATGGTGGCACGAGCCCTATCAATGGCCGTGTTACCGGGCGGCTTGCCCGAGGGTTGTATGACGGGCGGCCGGTAAAAGACCGTCTCGTCATCCTCGGCATCCAACTGCATGAGGAACGTCTCCCACTTCTCAATCAACTGTGAATGTGTCAGCCTCAATCCCATTTCGTGAATGTCGCGAATTGTCTCACCTCTTTTTGTGCCTCTACCGCACTCTCCAAGAAGGTCTCAACGCCGCTCTTGAAGTCCTCCACCTTTTCTCTCTCAAAGCGATCAAGCTCCGCCCTCATCAACCGACCCATATCCTCAAACAGGAGCCTGGCCTGGTGCACCTTTCTCTCCACGTCGCCGACCTCCGCGCTGACTTGGTTCAGCCTGTCCTGCTGGCTCTTGCCTTGCCGCAGGAGCTTGTCCTGGGAGGCCTTCTTCTTCTGCAGTTCTGACTCGGCAGAGTGCCACGAGTGGAACGCCTTTTGCCGCTGGCTGAATGCTTGCTTGACTGATCCAATCAGGCGGATGTACTCCTCGATAATGATGCCAAAGGTCAAAACATCCTGCTGGGCCTGACGGTCGTAGACATCGCGGATCGTCAGCTGCAGCTCGGACAGAGCATCCAATGGGCCCGACAGCGAGGGCGACAGCTCAACTGTGGACAGAGCATGCAGAGACGCCGAAAAGTCTCCAGCGGCTTCGGCCATCATCTTGCGCTGGCCAACCATTGTCTCCATGGCCTTGAGCAACGCCTTGAGCTGGTTCTCGAGCGCATCAAGGTACACCTTGCGGTCGTGGAACCACTGTTGACCTATGTCAGTACGTAGTTCTCCTAGTAGTCCCAGCGCACACTCACGTCATCTTGCTCGACAAACTTGCTGCTGCCACCGACGTTAATACCCAAACTACCGAGGACACCCTTGCTCTCTCCGGGAATCGGCTCTCTCCGCTCCTTGTGCTTGACGTCGACGTTGAACGATTCGCTCTCGAGGAACAGCTTCAGGTCGGCATCGTGCTGCAGGGTAGGGTGCGCAGCAGTCTTGTTCACCATCTTCTCCAAAGCGGCGCGACGTCCTTCGACGAAGTTGCTCTCGAAGCGACCAACAGCCTGCTTATCCGGCGGAGGCGGCACAACGACACCGGGGTTGTTCCCATGCAGCGTGTTGTACAGCCAGAGGAAGTCACGGTATCTGCGCTTTACCTCGAACTCGGGCTGCTTGTATGCCTTTGAGGAGGTCTGTCGTACACATCATGATTAGCGCGAGCTCCTCTCCCCCCCATCCCCGCTTCGCCAATGGAAGAGCTTCATCTTACCTTGGTCCTGACCGAGTAGACGATATGCGAGCTGGTCAAGTCGCCAACCTTGTGCGGATCGCCCACCGTGATCTGGAAGCTCGGCTTGCTAGCCTGCTCGACGCTGACGCTAGGCTGAGTATGCGTCCGCACCGGGCTAGGATGCGCAGCCTGAACGGGCGGCGGCTGCCTCGGGCCAGACGGACGGTCGTAATCGTCCTCGTCAATGTGATGAGGGTCGGAAGGACCGGCGCGACGGCCCTGCTGGGGCTGCATCGAGGTGCGGATCACCATCTGCTCCTTCTGCGGCGGGACGGGCGGAGCATCCTGACCGGCTTCGGCGCCATTGTCTGCGGCGGCGGGAGCGCCGAGGGGACCCAGAGGACCGAGGGGATCGTCGACAGCTTCGAGGCGGGTAGGTTGGGCGGAAACGAGGCGGCGGACAGGTCCCGAGCGTGAAGGGCGAGGTGCGGATGCCGTGCTGGGTGCGTCTGACTTGGCCGCGGGCTGCGACGACGTCGACTCTTCGCTCTGGGAGGGTTGCTGTTGGGTCGAGGGCTCGGAGGTGGGTTGCGAATCGCCCCATGGCGACTCTTCGAGGGGATCCATCCTTTCGGTTGCTCGATGCGCCAGTGGCTGTGACAATTTCGTGAGAATGGAATCGGGTTTAAATGACCAGTCTATGGAGTACCACGGAAAGCGGGCGATGGTTGAAATGGTAAGTTGAGGTGAGGTGGGATGTGGTCTGGCAAAAGGCAAGGCAGCACAGTAAGGTAAGGTACACCCAAGGCACGGCCGGTTCTGGGTGTGTCTGACTGACAGAGGCTCAATGCGAAAGGTGCGCAGCTGCTCCGCACCACCTGATTCGCTGTGGCCCTTTGGAAGCTTCAGCCACTCGACCTCGATTGGGACCCCAAAGCCCATCAAGGCCCCTGTAACTTGTAGGTACCTACCCGGCCTGCCGTAGGTAACTGAGGTACCTAGCGGTTGCGGTCAACGACACTGTTCCAGTCTCGACTGACACCGGGTAATCGTGGTGCTAATGTACCTGACCGAGACGTGCCACGAACAAAGATACAATTCAAAGCGAAGCATTCACATGCATTTTGCTTAGAGCACGGGCAAATTGGCTTCATAGCCTTCCCAATTGACTAGAGGTATCTACTACATTGATGATTTACACAAACCAGTAACCAGGCGATTTTGCTGTCCCAGACCAGGATTACCTCGCCCAAATCACATTTTGTCGACTATCGCGACCCCAACGCCAAACTCAAGATGAAGACAGTCTGATTCTTTCCCTCCAGAGGATCCCGTGCCGCTTAACGGTCGGGATCGTAGCAGCCACCAGACACGATGAGGTTCATACGGGTGAACTGCACCTTCATGACGGGCGTCTTCTTGGTCGGGAATGCACTGATCTGGTCGGGCGTAATCATAACCTCCTTGCCCTTCTTCTTTCCGCCACTGGGAGCATTGGATCCACTGCCAGTCGCTCCCTGACCGCCAGCATTCGGGCGCTCTGTCTGTCCACTGGCCGCAACAATGGTGTCGCCTCCCTCTTGAGCCGGCGCCGCTCCTTGCTGCTGCTGGGCGGCCTTGTGGCCCTCAGCGGGGAGCTCAACATCCCAGACACGGACAGTGCCGTCTTGGCCGCCAGAGACAAGAACGTTGGACTCGACGCTGAAGCTCATGGACCAGATTCCACCTTTACCGTGGCCGCGAGAGCGCTTAATGCGAAGGCCCTTCTGGATGTCCCAGAAGAAGATGTTGCCACTGCAATCAGCCGTGGCCAAGATTCTGCCGTTGGGCGCGACCTCAATGGTGGAGATGTAGTCCGTGTGACCGGTGAAGACACGCACGCACTGGCCGGTGATGACAGACCACATGCGGACTGACTTGTCCGTCTCGTCGGAAGCCGAGAACACATAGGTTCCGTTCGGGTGCCAGGCCACAGCCGAGATGCTGGAGTCGTGGCCGACGAGAATACGCTGCGCGGATGCGTGATCCTGCATCCAGACACGAACAGTCTTGTCCCAGCCGCCAGTCAAGAAGTAGTGGCCAAAAGGACCCCACTCGGCTCTCAACACCGGACCATCGTGGCCCTTGTAAACGCAGACGCAGGCCCAGACATCCAGTGACCACACTCGAACGGTGCCATCCGCAGAACAAGACAGTAGCAGCTTAGAGCTCGTCTCGATGGGGGACTCACCCTTGCCCTCCTCGCCAAATGGCGCGTGCTCGAGCTTGGCAATGGCGTCGGAGAAGGAAACTGAGTACACCTGAGCCGAGTGACCGATAAGCTTGCGGTTGTTGAACTTGTAGTCCTTCTCGTCGTTACGCTTCGACTTGAGAGGCTTGCCCTCGAGATGCCACACTCGGATGTAGGAGTCCGTGGTGCCAATAGCAACCATTTCGTGGTCCTTGGAGAAGTCCATACATGATACACTACACCTATTTGTTAGTCGCATTCAGCAGATAAAAACATACTACTTGCCTGCCTAAAGTGTTGTGGAAAGTGAACATGCACGCGCTGACAGGAACGCCGACGCCTCCAGTACGTCCATCAATCTTGAAGCGATCACGGTTCTCTCTAACCTTTTGCATCTCCATGACAACGTCTCTGGCGCGAGATGGAGGCAAAGGCAGGTCCGCTCTCGTGGGACCATCAGCACTCTCTTCACGCTTGATCTTGCGGTCGAACTCGTCTACCAAAGTAGCACGGCCATCGGGCGGGGGGTTGAGCGCATCCTCATCCTGGAGCTCGGCCCTGACATCGTCGCGAAGGTCCTCCTCCATTGGCAGAGGGCCCAGCTTGAGAGGCACCGTCTTGTCCAAAAGGTCCCTGTTTGAGATGCCGGTGAAGACTCCAGGAATACCCTCTTGCAGATCCACCTCGTCAATGTCGAGGTTCTGGGATCGGCGGTAAATCGCCTCGAAGCTGAAGGGCTCGATGGGGCCACGGGCCGTTGAGTCCAGCTGGCAGAAGGTTGAGAGGATGTACAGGATAACAGCGCCGCCATTGTCCCGCTCGCGCTCGAGGAAATGGAAGAGGTTGCCACTGATGTGCTGGTTGAGCGGAACGCGGTATTTGTTCTCTCTGTACAACTTGGTGGTAGGGTTTTCCTTGGCGTGCAGAGTCAGTGTAATGGTGGAGAAGGTCTTCAGATCGTCGGAGTGGACATTCTCAAAGTACGACTTGAGGTTGTTGAGGATGATCTTGGCTTCCTCAGAGTAGTTCTGAGTGACGAGCTCGAGCCACGAGTAGACGAAGACAGGCCAGAGAAGCTTGTTCAACTCGAACTGTAACAGGTTAAAAATACTGAACCGCCAGAAATGACGAACCACTGAGGCTTACCTTGTAGATGTCAAGGTTGTTCTCGACCCACTCACGGAGCAAGTTAAATGCCTTCAGGTACTTCTTGGGACCCAAATCATCAACCTTATTGTGAATGGGTCTACCGTCAGGGCCCAAGTGCGAAGACTCTTGGCGAAAAATGGTTTCGGTACGGGTGTATCCCCGCTTCAGGAGATAGTCTGTGACCTAGAAACTGTCAGCGATGTCGGGGAAAGCATTAAAATGGCAAGTCCGCGCGATCGCACTTTCACTGCCTTCGTAGTCTCTGTGTCTTCCGGAGTGAATATGCTTGCTCTCTCGCGCCGAAGATAAGTAGAACGTAGAGAGGAAGGAGAGAGGATGAAGAGAGAGGAGTAGAGGACTCATGATCAACATAAGGAAGGGGAGATAAGGAGGGTGTTAGGAGAGAGGCAGTCCTCTTCCACGAGAATCCAGAAGCCACGCCGCCTTGACCTACCATCTCAAACTTAGACACTCTCTCTTGAATGGGACTGGCCATTGTCTTCAAATTCCTGGATTTTGATGATTTTCCGACGTGAAAGAATAATAAAGACGAATGGGATGGTGGGTGAGTTGGATGGTGATGGTGAAAGGTGATGGATGAGGAAAGGCAAGCAGAACCAAACACACAAAGAAATGTGAATTGGCAACTACCCACGAGATGGGTTTGTTTCTGCGATTCTTCCTGAAGATGGAAGAGGCAATTACTGTCCTTTTGTTCTTTGCCCTCGAGGAATACACGATCCTCACCCGCCGATCCCATCCTTCACGGTTTCAACAGCACTTGCCTTTACCTCTAGCCGTCGACCTCGGTCACCACACTTGTAGCAAACGGGACCTTGAGCCGTCCCCCATCCTCATATAATCCATAGAGCCCAAAGAAAAATACTAATCGAAAAAAATCCTCACTTACAATCTGATTCAGATTCTGATTCGACATCGGCGCAGTAGCCGGCGCCGGCGCCGGCGCAGGCGTAGCCGTCACAGGAGGCGGGATCGGCGTCTGGCTAGTCGGGACAGTAGGAGCAGGAATAGGCGTCACCGTCGCCGGTACCGTCGACGCAGCTTGTTGTTGTTGCTGCTGCTGAGGCTGTTGTGAAAAGGATCCCGACGCGCCTGTGCCTGCTGCGCCTGCTGCCGCTGCTGGTGCGCCTGGCGTGGTGCTGGCACCTGGTTGAGCCGGGGTTCCCGACATTTTTTACAGAACAATTTCGATAACGTTTGAATGCGCGAAGTAGTTGTAGATGAAAATTCTGGTTTCGAGTTGGTGATGCGCTTTTCACGTCTCTCGGCGCATTGGTCGTGAACCGGGCGGGTGAGACGTGATCGTGAGTCGTCGAGCTAAGGTCGGGTATCCGGGGCGGAAACCGAGGCCGCAATCTCCAGGTTTCTAATGAGCGTGTTTCTCTTTGGCGGCGGTGACTATCAGCAGGTAGTGCTTCAGATGCGAAGTTCCGACTTTTGATGATAGAATTCGATGAGATGTCGTCGAACGTCGCGTCCAGCCCCGATGAAATGAGGCTCGTTCATCTCCTGCAAGGCTGCAAAGGAAAGGACTTGAGGTCAAGGTTGGCGGCGGAAAATATCTGGAGAGGACGGCGCTAAGCCTTTCTGGGTATGGTGCATGCTTCTCTGGCCTCAGTCATTGGAAGAGAGCTTCGACCTTCCCCGTGGCCGGGCCCACCTTTTTTCAACTCATACGCGACTTCTTGGAGCTCACCTGCGAGCTCGAGCACTCACTCACTCACTCACTCACTGCTCATCTCACTCACTAAACCTGAACCTATCATCTCACGAACTACACTCCTAAAAGACCACAACCCACCCACGATACCATTTTCTTTCCAACTCCTCAAGCTCACCAATTGCACACTTCGCTCTACCACCAAGAATCCGAACTCGGCTCACAATACACCAACATGGCAGACACAACAATGACAACAGACGCCCCCCCAAACGAACCATTCACCCTCCAAGAACGAATCCAACAACTCTGCGAAATCGACACCCAAATAGTCTCCCTAATGTCCCACACCTCATCCGCCCTCTCCGCCCTTGGCGCAGCCCCAAAGCCCTCCCCACCATCAGATCCTTCAAACCCATCCGTTCCCCCTCCACCATCCTCCTCCTCTCAAACCCAAACCTTCAAAACATCAATGGACGCCCTCCTCTCCACCCTCCACACAGTAGACGTCCACATGAAGCGCCAAATCCTCGCCCTCGAAGAAGCCTCCATCATCAAGCTCCGCAACGACGCCGACCCCAAAACCCGCCAACCCGTCATGAACGAGGACGCCAAAATCGTCGCGCGCCCCTCCCTCGAGCCCAACGGCGTCGGCACCATTGGTAACCTCGACGTCGGGTGGCTCAACAGCCGCAACAATAAAGTCGAGCGCGACATGGAGGCCGAGTTGTGGGCCAAGATGAGGGAGTTGCTGGAGCGGTATCACGCCAAAGAGGTAGCTGAGGGGGCTGGTGGCAGTGGTATTAAGGATGAGAGGATGCAGGAGTGATGGAAATTTTGGCAGTTTAGCGGAAGGAAGCCTGGGAAAGGACTGGATGGCTCAGAGATGGGAGTCTCATTCACTTCATACCAAGGTGGTATGAGAACGAGAAGAGGAGCCTTTGGTAAAAGGTGTGCTCTTTCCAGCAGACTTGCTCGGTAAACCAATAATTGATACCCTGTTACATAAAATCACCCGCAACCCATGGGATGGATGGAAGGTATCAAGAGGCATGAAAAAAGCAAAAGCTCAGGTACCCAGTCCGTAAATCGAACTGAGCCCCTACGAAATCCTCTATCCGTTGACTTCTCGAGACTTCGTACCAAGTTCTGTACTAACGGACCATGGCGTTATACCGCTCGACCATGAAGATCGAGTGGGCTTGGTTGAAGAAGGAGCGACCTCAACCTGAATGTAAGGCAAGCTACTCGACGCAGGCCCTGAATCCGCAGACCCAATATACACAATTCTCGAGGAATACGCACCCATAACCTCCGCAACACGGTTGAAAACGATTCGACAGCGTATGCTTGAATGACAGGGGCGTTTCCCGAATGATACTTCAAATTGATACCTATTACGCATGCTTTCGTTACCCGTCCGCAGCTTAGCCACCAGTGATTATGCTGTACCCCATGATCGCATGCTAACGTGAAAGATGCCTCTCGAAACGCCATCCAATGAACAAAATTCAAGTCGCCAACCACCATGAAGCAAAACACTATTCCAGCTCTCCATGGGGCCATTCATGTACCAGTCTAGCCATGGGCCCGCGCGTCCTCCCACACATTTCCACAACATCCAGTGACAGTGAAGTAGTTCGAATATCCGCTCAGGCCCTGAAGCGCTTGTATGCCTTGACCAGGCCGACGTCTTGCTTTGTGACGGCGATCCAGTCCGGGGCATATTGCAAAGCTTCGTCCAAGGCAGGGATTGTCCCGCGAACGTTGGCATCACTCCAAGAGCATGAAATTATTCCGCTGAATCCTGCAGGCTTTCGAACCCGGCGAATCCGAAGTTCCTCGTGTTCCTTGGGAGTCTCCTCGTGAACTGACTCCGCGGGCTTAGCCACCGAGGACTTGGCGGCTGGTTTGACGTCAATCGTCCATGGAATAGACGAGTCTCTCCGCCAGAGCGTGATGCCGTTAATGCCCCCTTCAGTAGGTGTGCTGAAGAGGGAATCGATACCGGCGCTCTCCCGAACGTCAAACGTCACGGCGTCGTCGAAATCGAGAACACACTGCTTTGACTCTGGGGCATCAATGCAAAGCTCGTACTCATTAGTCGAGTTTGAGTAAGTGATGTTAACAGTCACGAGATGTGCGTATGGATCCTTTGAGGACACGAGTCCGGAAGAGGAGGTGCTCTTAAGCTCAGGCAGTCTGGGCAACACCGCAGATCCATCAAACCGACAATCAGATAGCAAGCCAGCGGATGGAGTGCAAATGACTTCTCGGCCTGCCGCGGATGGCAACTCGTTGATCATTTTGCGGGCGTACTTTTGCAGGCCTAGAATGGAAACTGTAGAGTTTCCATTGTCCAGATCCAGGCGTTGAATGAACTTAACTTTATAGCGATTGTTCGCGGAGAACGGGAAGGCGGCAAGGTTGTGGATGAGACTGATGATGAAAATGAACAACAGGGCCAGCGGCACGTAGGAGCTCGTCCTGTGGATGAATGGGGTAAGAGGCAAAGAAATCATGATACTGAAGACGGCGATCGCGGTATAGAGAAGCAAAGGGTCCACACCATCGGCGCCAATGGACTGCATGGCCGAGGTGATGAACAGGGCAACTTGGAGGAAGACGATGATGGTGATCGGAGCGAGCAGAAGCAGTTGGAAGAACCAGGTCCAAGATGGGAGCTTCGCTGACCACGGCTGTTCTTTCTCATAAGGCTGCTTCTCTCTCGTTTCCTTAGTCTCTTCCTCCTCGTCATCTGGGTTGGACATGATGGCAGAGAGCGAGCGTCGGTAGGTTGTTGCGAATGTCGTGCGTATTGTGCCATTGTTTCCACTGCCATTCTCGCCACTCCTAAGCGGCGTTGTTTCCGTGGGCTCTTCTGTGGTTCCCTCTTCGTGAGGGCTAGGAGAAATAAGAGCATCGGAGTTGGGAACCTCGGATATGTTATCCCTGGACTGCTGATCGTCGTGAGCCGTCTCTGCGTAGGCTCGCTTGCTCGGGAGCGCGAAAAGGTCGCAGAGAGTGATGAGCGTTGCAACAAAGACGGCGGAATGGAAGAATGCAAAGAGATATCCCGAAGCAATCTGGAATCTGTCGGCAGCGGTCGTAACAGCAACGAGGATAGCCCAGCTCAAGATGAAGAGCCAAATGTGGGCATAACCGCGTTGAAGAGCGCTCGGCCTGACGGCGTTGGCGCCCCGCGAGATTGTCCAGAATACGAGGAAGAACGCAGACAAAGTCATTGCCCAGCTAGTAGTACAAAGCGTCAGCACGGAAACGTAGGGTGGAGTTGACTTGGACTTACACTGCATATGGACTGCTGGAAACAACCTCGGGGTTGAGTCTCCGGACCAAGAGGGCAGAGAGGACGGTAATCGCGCCCGAGAAAGTCAGGGCCAAGGGGAAACGGAAGAAACCCTTCCAGCCTCCAAGAGGGACCGATTCGTCGTCAATGTCGACCTTGACCTTCCTCGAGAAGAAGTAGTACTTGTCCTGCCTTGACAGGATGTAGGTAACGAGAACCAAAATTAGGGGAGACACAATGAGCAGAGTCAATGCCCACGCGAAGAGGCCACGAAGCTCAAGAGTGGCGAATCCCTTGCCAAACATGTCGAACCAGACGCCCTCTGTTCCGGAACCGCTCGAAACCTTCTTCTTGTCTCCATCATTGCGCTTACCGGTGAAGGAGCCCGAAGTCTTCTGAAGAGAATCAACAGCAGCCAAGCCGTTGGAAAGCATGTGCCAAAGGCTCTCTTGCGAGGCATGTCGGGTATCGTCTTGGTTAGTGTGGTACCGCGCTCTAGGTCGGTAGAATGCAATGTCGAGGCCGCGCTGACCAAAGTTCTCGACCCACACCTTGTAATCCGTTTCGCTCTTAATCGCTCGAAGTTTGAAGCCGTCCGCAGCAACAACGGATCCAAAGGGATGAGGAGCATTTGCGTAAGGCTTGGATACCTCCAAGTCAGTGGTTCTGAAGAGTATGGCTCGCCCACCCGCACCGGCACCCTCGAGATTCACGAATGAGGTTGTGAAGTAGTAGAGAGGGCTGTAGTGGTAGGCTTTGGCTCCGTACAGGCCATCCTCTTCGCCGTTGTTGAGCAACAGTACGATTCCACGTTTGGGCTGCTGGCCAGGAGAAGTGAAGTAGTTGAGCATCTGAAGAACGCTTACACAGCCCATGCCGTCGTCAGTGGCTCCATAGCCGGTGGAGACCCTGTTCGTCTATCAGTATGAGGGTTTAATATAGCAGCAATACCACTTACGAGTCGTAATGAGCATTGACGAGAACGCCGCCCTGGCCAATATTGCCACGTTTGCCCTTCCACCATTCACCGTCCTCGTCTTCTGTGCCGCGGATATACACAAGCTTGTTTGTGCCCTCAAAGTAAGTGGCATGGGCTGCAGAACCAGGTTGACCGAGTGGGCCAGAGGTGCCAGCGTAGGTCACATTTGAGATTATGTCGTCGAAGACGGTTACGAGGGGGCCAGTCGAAGCACGCTCAACGGCATCTTGGCGTGGAAGAGCTGGTGTGCCACTGCAACAACCTCCAGTCAGCACATTTTCTCGGCACGAGAACCAACACACGGAATTCACTCACTGGGCATCCTGAGGCCAGACAACGCCACCTGCATCCTTTTCCATGGAATAGTCGACTCCGTTGCGTTTCAAAATCTCCTCGATCCGGGTCAGGAGGTATGCGCCCACTTCGTCGTTGGCACGGCTGTTGTACGGGTGGTAGTTCTTGGTGATGTGCGTCAAGTCCTGCCATGCCTCGGTTACATTGACGCCAGTGTAAGGATTGTGACTAGAAACAGACGGCACGGATTCGTGAATCCAGACGAGGGGGACGAGGAAGGCTGCGTAGACGACAATCAGCCAGAAAGTGACCGGACCCGTCGTGAACCCGAAGGGGTTCTTGGCAGCCATTGCTACCGAAGGTTGCTGGGATTGTCCGATGGAGTAATCGGGACCGTGTCACTGAAAGCTTCGCGATGTAGCTGATACGATCTCGAGTCCTGACCGACGACACGAAGAGGCTACGGAGCTCCGAGTCTTACAGCTTCGTTCTCGGAGAAAAGGCTGCGGAGATGCCGGGAGCCTGCTCAGTAGAGGGGTTGCGTGAACGAACCCTCGGAAGCTCAGATAAGGCGAAGCGATAGATAATTGCGACTACCTAGTGTTACAGGGCTTAGAGGCGCGATAAATGGATGGGCTTGGGAAACCCTTGCGAAACAACGATAGCAGTCGATCAGCGGGGAAAACGAACGGGTCACGGAGGAAGCTGACGAGAAATGGATAATGGCGAACAAAGGCGACGAAACAAAATTGTCAGCCAACGGAAGGGAAGTTCTGCAAGTGGGATGAAGGATGAAGGAGGCTGGAGGTGGAAACGCCGCGCTCAGGGTGTGGGAAGGCGTCATGCCAGATCTGGGACAGACACTGGACGCACCTTCCTGGCCTAGGATGATGCGCAGTGGGGAAGAGCTGCCTGCTGCTGTTGCTGCTGTTGCTGTGCAGTACCTTAGGTGGCCCAAGCTCCCTTCCTCTGTTCTGGAGCGCCAACGGCGGCCTTCATTCGAGCCTCAGGTCGCCCACCCACCCACCTCACATGCAAGGCAAATGTCATCGATGCGGGGAACTTATGCAACCTCCCCCAGAAAACTTGCGACTGGCTCTCTTCAATCTTGGCCCGTTGGAATTTGATTTGACTTGAAGTGGTGTTGGACATCGAGATATCGTAGCGCCACGATACAGAGTTTCGGTGACAGCTTGAGTGGCTAGCCATCCTGAACTCTCCATTCTTTTGCCCTCTCCAGCACTCGGATCAGACTCCGATACAGCGCTTTGAGCTTTCAAGTGTGTCACAAATAACTTCACGTGGACAGGCTAGGTTTCCTCAATTGGGATGAACTTCATCTTTTGGCTATGAAAGAAACGCACCGATGCATAAAGAAAAGCCTATGGATTAGTGTCCACTAGAATTCCCGTTCCCAACCTATCGTACAATTTGCTTTCTTGTCTTCGCTGTTTTGTTGATTCTGCTTTTTTGCGTTAAGTGCTTGCTGCCCACACTGTGGTCTTCAAATACTCAGGCGAGAAAAACACGTCGATGCGTAGGTGCGAACACTTGTCCAACCCTGGAAGTCATGGTATGAATCCTTGGTTGTTAGTTGAGCGTTAGTTGTCAACGTAGTCGGTGTGCAGATGCGAGCTTGGCATCAAAGTTAGTCGTCTGATCTACCACCTAGCTCCCTCAAGACACTTCAGGCACCAGGGGGAGGTGGGGGAGGTTGGTCGCTGGGAGGCGGAGGAGGAGCATTGTCCGAAGGAGGCGGGGGAGGGGCGCCTCCGGCATACTGCTGGATGAGTGCGTTGAGGCCACCAGCCAGACCTGGGGGAGCTCCAAGACCAGGGGCACCAGGAGGCGGCGGAGGGACGCCAGATGGCGGTGCGGCCATGCCAGGAGGAGCACCGTATCCCGGGTATCCACCGTAACCACCGTAGCCGTTCTGGGTTCCGGGAGGCTGATGCCAGGGAGCGGCACCGGGAGCGGCACCGGGAGCAGCGCCAGCAGATTGACCACCGTAGCCGCCTTGGCCGCCACCGCCATAGTGGTCACCGCCGCCGTAGCCGCCATGGCCTCCATTGTGACCGCCTCCGTGGTCATCACGACGGTTGCGATCGCGAGCCCAAGGAGCAGGACCACCGCCACCGCCACCACCACCGTCACGGTCGCGGTCACCACGATCGCGATCATCGCGCGAGTCGTTGTTACGGCTGCGCCAAGGAGCAGGACCGCCGGTAGGGCCACGCTGCCAGGGCTTCGCATCACCGCCGCTGGGTCCGTTGTTATTGTAGGAACCAGGGCCGGCTTCGATGCGTGCAGGTGCAGCGCCACCGGCTGAGCCGCCGCCGAGTTCTTGCATGAGTTGCTATCGCAAAGTCAGTTTTGGGTTTGTGAAATAAGGTATGCAGAAAAACGTACCTCGTACTCGCGGTCGACCGCGTCTCCGCCTTCAATGCGGCCAGCCGAGCCAGCTCTGCCGGCGCCGTCATTGCGCCAGCTGGCACCCTTCTGTCTGTCGGGACAATCTCTAGCCATGTGTCCAGCATTGCCACAGACGCGGCAGATGATGCTGGCAGTGTAGTTCTGGCGCTCGGGACAGTCGTACTTGCGATGACCGATCTGGCCACAGTTCTGGCAAGCCTGGTTCTCGTCGTCACGGAGGGTACCGTTGAGGGCAGCAAGCTCGCGAAGCTGGTTGCGCTTGAGCTCGTTCTGTCCTTCGGGAATGGACGCGGCCTAGCAGAAGAGAGTTGTCAGCATTCGCTGCCAATTGTCATTGAAAAGGTGGGGGGGGGGCTTACGGTTTCAATGACGTTGTGGATGAGTTTCTTGGCCTTGTTAACCTTCTCCTCTGTATCGGCCATGATGAGACAGTGAAGATCCTCCTCCTGGTTGCTGGCGTGAGCTGCGTCCGAACGACCTTTGCCCTCCTTGACTGAGCCCTTGCCGCGAATGGCAATCTTGGCGCCAGATTCTCCCTCCATCTTCTTCAAAGTGTTGCCACGGGGTCCGATAAGTAAGCCGACTTTACGACAAGAGCTAAGCGTTAGTGTCTGTATCAAAAGGGTGAAGCAAGTTATATGACGGTCCCAGTCTCCAAACAAGGCCAGGTCTGACAAGACACCTGGAGGATGCATGACAAGCTTGGCCAGAGTCCAGGCAGGGAACAAGGGAAACAAGAAATTTTGGTTAGGGTTAGAGGGTTAGCAATCATACTGAAGTTAATTTCTGGGTAATCGTTAACAGGCACGTAGACCTTCTCTTGGGTCTTGGTGGGCCTGCGGTAGTCCTGTGGCGGGTGGTAGTTAGGGATGGTCTTCATGGCCTTTTCGATGAGCTTGTGGCGCTCGTCTTCGAGGCGCTTGCGGTATCGGTACTCGCGCGTGTTGATACGGCGACCATGGTTATCGTACTGGGGAGCAGGAGAGGGTGATCTGTAGACAGTGGCAGTTAGCGAGGTGCTGCGCATTGCTTGACATGTGTGGACAACGTACCTGTCTCCATCTGCGGGAACGACGTCGTCGATGCGAAGCTTCTGGCTAATTTCCGTAATACGGAGATGAAGGGTGTAAGCCTCCAACTGCTCGCCGGTCATGTTCGCCGTGATGGCCGTCGTCAAGCCCATCAATCCGGCAGCCTTGTTTTCGGACGCGTCGCCCCAACGGTTTCTCTTCTTTCTGCGGCGAGGGCCATCGGCGTCGGTACCTAGAAGCGACGTTAGCATGTGCTATGGTAGAAGGAAGAGACTGCAATGCGAAGACTTACGAGGCTCTGGGCTGCGACCGCGCTTCAGCTCTCCGTTGCCATTGCTGGGGGGAGCTTCCTGGAACTCCTCTTCACCACCATCGTCGCCGCCGAACCGACGCTTTCCCAACGGGATGTTGTTGGAACCCGTGATTCCCTGGTTTCTCCACGACATTTTGACTGATGCGCGATGGCAAGCAAGCTGTCAGTCAGAGGGAATAGCGTGGTGTGATGGTAATTGTGGATTTCGATGGTTGAGGGAAGGGAACTTTTATATGGAACCGTTGCAATAATATGGGAGGGCCCTGACTGATCAGGAACCTTTCAGCCTGGCGTCTTCTGTCCTTCAGCTAAGGGGCGGGAGCCAATTGGCCCGAAATTTTGGGCGCCACCGAGGCGGGCCCGATTGGGAAGCTGGATAGGTGCACGTGACAGCCAAAGTCCGATTCCACAGACACAGACCGAGAAGAGTACTAGCGCCAACGGTCTGTCGAACCTTCGTCTCCAAAGCACAATAAACAGAAAAAGAAAAGGGCAACTGGTTAACCCCAAGCAACGAAGCTTGCAAACCATCCCAAAACCTGCAACTTAATGATATATCACTTGCGCCAGCAGCAAAACTTCAAATTTGTCAAAAACATGATCAGTGGGAGGCTTGAACTCCCGGCCTTGGCATTACACAATATTTCGAGTGAAATATTAGTACCACGCTCTAACCAACTGAGCTAACCGACCCGATTGGACTCATTCAAGCTTGAAAGCCTGGCCGGTCTCCAGCCTCATGAAGGTCGTAGTTTTGGCGTGGCTCGCAATTGTGCTTTGTTCTTCAACGATATCTATCCTTCATTATTCAGTAGAAAACAACATGCTAGTAGTTGAATGTTAAGTTTTTTTTCTTTGTTCATCGGTACTTTTCACGGCCCGCCCGTTCCCTCGAGCATCACCACGCACATGATACCCTCACTTCTTGGCCGCATCATCCTTCATCCCCTGCTGAATCCACGCGGCAGCCCCCTTGGCCTTCTCATCGAGTTCCTCCTCCGTCATCTTGAAGTGATCCAGCGCCGTGTGCTTGGATGGCACGTGGCGGCCCTGCTCGAAGCCGGGCCTCTCCACAAGCTTGAACAGCCATTTCTTGAGCGCGGGGAACTCGTCCAGGTCGATGCCCGCCCACTTGCTAGCCGCCACCCAGCCCCAGCTAGTGATGTCGGCAATCGTCACACGGTCACCGACGAGGTAGCCGCTGGGGTTGGCCGCGAGGGCTGTGTCCATGGTGCGGTACAGGCGGCGGGTCTCGTTGGTATAACGGTCGATGCCGTACTGGATCTTCTCGGGTGCGTAGCCTGTGCGAGAGTCAGCGTATGAGTAAAAGATCGTGGGAACGATCGAGAAGTTGGCGCACGTTTGAAGTGGTTGGCTTGTCTGAATACTCATTAGCTCGTCGTCATCTCATCGGAAGTGACAGGCAACTTACCCCTGCATGGGACCCAGGCCACCCATCTGCCAGTGCAGCTACATCTCTTGCGTCAGCTTCATGGCACTCGTGGTCATGTGTAGGTAGATCATACCCAATTGTTCACCTCCCAGTACTCGCGCGAGCCATAGGGATAAGAGACCTTGTGGTCCTTGTCGTAGCGGTCGACGAGGTACTGCAAAATACTCCCCGACTCAAACAGGCGGATGGTCTTGCCATCCTCAAACTTGTCGGTCAAGGCAGGGATACGTCCATTGGGGTTGATCTCCAGGAACCAGGGCTCCTGCACTCGTGCATTAGCATAATGGCCTCTAAAGGGGTTGGAAGTAGACCCTCAGTCCCCGGTACAACTGGGCATCTCGGAAATGCCAACCTTTTGCGTGTTCTTTGAGATATCAATGGGCGTGACCTGGTACTCCAGGCCGAGCTCCTCTAGGAGAATGGACACCTTGATGCCGTTGGGGGTACCGGTGGTGTACAAGTGGATATCCGTCTTGGTCTTGGCAGCCATGTTGAAGATTTGTTTACTCAATTGTCCTAGCCGAGATGTCATATGCTTACGGTGCAAGTGTTGAACGGAGGTTTTACGTGATGTCGCCGCGATGTGCAGAGAGTGAAGTTGTGCTTAGGTCTAAATACTGAATACTAATCCACCTGCTATTGAGCTCGACGCCACCTGGGTGCATTTATATGAACCCCTCACTCTGTGACCGACCAAAGCTATGTAAGCTGCCATCATCTTAATAATCCAGGCGGGCGCCCCACACACGGTCCGTGGAAGCTGGTACGTTGGGCCACTGTCTGACAACCCAGCTCTTGTCTGCGAATACCGTGGTACCGTGGCACGATTGCTTCCGTCAGAGTGACCCCTCCATTGCAGCAGAAAGGGCGCGGGGCTCTCACTTTTCTGTTGCTTAGAAATCACGGCAGGGACTGTCTGCAGCCCACATGTCGTCACTTCCCCCCGCCCGGTTGGTGTGCCGAAGTGTGGGGTATCCGGTGCAGTTGCGACTTGTCGACTCCAAGTCCGAAGTCCTTCCCCAAAAGGACCAACCTCTAATCGCGGAATGACTAAGCACGTCGACTTCCTTCAAGGTATCAAACAAGCAGCGGGGCCTTTCACTCATCAACATGGCCCAGCAGCATTGATCGGGCATTTTCTCCGTACTTCAGCCCGCAGGGTTGGCTCAATCCCAGATACCTGTCTGCCTGCACCCTACCATGAGCCAAGCCGGCCGACGGAGACCTGGGCAGCCAAGCTCCGTGGTGCTACGAATCCTGTCGATGATGCTCAGCCACTGGACATCTTGGGTTTTCGAAACCAAGCGAAGCTCACAGATTGGAGAATCTCAATCACCGTGGAAACAACCTTTGCGGGTTAAATTTTCTAAATTGGCCGTCATGAGACCCAATATATGGCTAACTTCTCACAACAGGCAGCAATTTCAGACATTTCCGTCTCGAAACGTCAATGTCGCCATTGACCTTTTTAGGTCCAACTGGTAGATAAAGACGAAGATATCCTCCTACTAAGATACAAGACTTTGCTCCTTTTTGGCGGCTCAAACCGCAAGGTAGCATATGCAACATCATGGAATGAAAGAAAAAAACAACCTAGGCCACAGAACTCGGGATCACTTACTGTAAACAACGCTCAAGACGCTAAAGGGGCAAGCTGTGGTGCAGGATCTTTGCTCTACCCACTGCATTTATTCACGACCGCTCATCGAATGATCTCGACCAAACAACATTGAAGAATACGGGCCGAGTCTAACGCCATCTTCCTCATCTTGTTGGCGAAACACATCCTCGAAGGTTGTAGGCGGTGGAGGAACCCATAGCTCTGGAGCGTCAACGTTGGGATGAGGAACGCTTGACATCATCATCTGGTCGAAGGCCTGCATTTGCTCTTGCTGCGTATCGTCAGACCCATCCATTTCGTCGAACAACAGGTCGATCTGCTCTTGTCCCATGGCGGCGGTCCCGAGACCGGAATTTACGAGCCAATCCAGGTCTCTCCAGTGGTCTGCACCCTGGGACTGAGGGGACTGGAGCTGGGACTGAAGCTGAGACTGTGGTTGAGACTGCTGCTGGGCCTGAAGCTGCTGTTGTCGTAGCTGCTGTTGGTGTTGCAGCTGCTGGTATTGCAGCAGTTGTTGCTGCTGTAGCTGTTGTAGCTGAAGCTCTTGCAGCTGTTGCTTTTGCAGCTGTTGCTGCTGCTCTTTCTGCTGTTGTTCGAGCTTTCTCTCCTTCCGGCGCTGGCCGTCACGTTTGCGCTTCTTCTTATTCTCCTCAAGCTGCGACCCAGAAATCTTCATTTGTGCCTTCAGCTGAGCTTTGGGCTGTTGATGGCTAGGGCCCTGACCAGGGAATTGGGGCTTTGGCTGACCTGATGAAGGTGATCGCCAGTTGGGCCCCTTCAGCCCTATCGGTGCGTTCGCAACGAGCTGTTGCGGAGCACCCCGTCGAGAATCAAGGGAATACGAGCCCTTCCAGGTCTGCATTTGTCTACCCAAGCACTCGAAATAACCTTGCATGGTAATATCCATGCCCTGGAGGAATTCCCACTCTGCACCATCATGGGCAGGGACTTGCTTCGGCGGCGTCAGAGCCGGCATCGACACGGGCGTCAGCTGCGACTGATTGGGGGCCGGGAAAGGGTCAGGAGCTTTGTTGGTGCCGTTCATGATGATAGTCCCAATTTCTTTACACTGTCTTTCTAGGTCAGTTATTTATTCACGTACGAATAGGGAGACAAAGTTGTGAGAGGAGAGTGACGGGAGACAAATCATGTAGGTACAGAAGCTGTGTTCACGAGAGATGCTATGGGTAAGGACATAGTCTAAGAAGCTTACTAGGTGATCGACGGAGAACGAAGCGCGAAAGCAGATGTGCGTTGAGCTCTTCTAACTATTGAAGCTAAGGCAGGTAAGGTCAGAGATGCTCTTCCGGGAGGTATACTTGTATGGCTGAAGAAGCTTACCAAAGTACTCCACTGGGTTATTGAGGACGAAAACACCAAGGCGAAAACCGAGAGAAGATTGACGATCCACACGCACAACCGATGGATCCGCGAATAACGGAAATTAGTATGGGGAGGGGAGAAATGTCGAGGTGTAGAGGCGGACAGACAACAAACATTTTATGGCTCGAGATTATGCGAGGTAAAGCTCTCCGAAAGTCTACTCCCTCCCCCGATTCCAATCCAACTCAGTGGCCGACAACTGTGCGATTAGAACAACACGAGGCCTTCGATCCTCTCGCCTAATAAATCTTATTTCGCCCTGAGAAAGCGGAATCGTGCACTGTGCAGGGCACCTCTTGGTTCTGAGACTCCCATGGCTTCGCTTGGTGGAAGTGAGGCTCATACACAGTGTCGCCGAGTCTGGCGCCGGTGTCAAACGCAGCATACTTTTCTCCAGAAGCGTGTAAGTACCTTGGTGTCAAAGAAAACCGGTCACTTCGTTTCTATGAAAGGGCGGGGTGAGGAACGATTTGGTGGAGAGCTTCGACGGCGGGAGTCCTGCCGCGTAACCTAGAGGGCGCGTGCGGAGGGATACGGGCGACTGAACTGCTTCACCTTTTGGAACAACAAGACGATCTCCGAGCTGACGTCCGAATAAGCTCTACCGACAGGAGAAAAATGACGGCCAACGAGCGAGTCCCCTCATTCCCACGCCAGGCCACTCATAAGACGTTTCAAAACGATGGACTCGATATCTGAACTTGACGAGTCTGCCCTCTCTTACCTCGAGATTTATGAAGCAGTAAGTAGCTTGGGAATGTCACTGCTTTCGCGACAAATAAGACACCAAAGAACACAACGATCTGAACAGACCTACAAAAGAGGTGCAAAAGGTTGCCAACAGAGTGTTCCTAGCGCCAACCTACTTCCACGTCGGACACCAACTTTACGGCACAAGATGAGCCGAAAGATTAGCCACGCGCGAGACCTCCCACGATCGCCTGAAATTCAGCTGATTAGGCGAAGTCCGATTTTGGATTTCCACGATAACAGGGTGCCTAGAGCCTCAAGATGCTTGACGGTGGAAAAGGGACAGAACCAATGTGCGATGTCGAATCACCCGGGCAACTTGGAACCTGCGTGCCGAGCAAAAAAGACATAGTGAGACAGTCTTTCTACGACATTGGCGTGGAACTGTCGACTTTTAGGGGTTCAAGTAGGTGACATGCAAGACTCTTGCCTTTGGATGAACAGCCGCCGGCTACCTGCTGAGTCGACCTTCACTGTACACGAAAGCAGAGGACGAGAAGTCTATTTCAACCCTGAGCATCAAACTATCTTTTGGGACATGAAAGTGAGGCGGACGCCACGAGCAGATTGGAAGAGACGAAGAGGTATGGTTCGTGACCATGTCGTCGGTATCACCATACTCAGCTGGTTGAAGGAATCCCTCGATGCAAATGTTCAAATTTGCGACGCTTTTCATCAAGTTTACCGTAATGTAGATGATTTATGAATCAAATAAGAGCAAATCTATAAGTAAGATTCGCACCAAGGCGTAGGCCGTCCCGATGAAAGTCTTGCCGGGACCGGGTGCAGACCCTCGGTGCCGTACCCGAGAGGCATCTTCGGCCGGAGTGAGTGTGAGTGGGACGCCCGACAACCACACCTCTGCTTTGCAGCTCGATGGAGACCCATGCCAGTCTGCTTACCTCGCAGGCCAATTTGGTCACACATACACCTGGATGAGAAAAGAGACAGCCCATGTAGAGCCTTCATCCATCCCTTTCCAGTCTCCTCCATACATCTGCAATAATCACATGTTGCGTAGAAGAGTTGCCCCAGCTATTGTAGACATCTCACACAAGTGAAGGGCAGGGTCCAAATAAAGGGCGAGACTTCCGGAGAGCATGTTGGTAGCAGCCTCCATCGTGGAAAACACACTTTCAGCCTCATCTCACCTTACCCACCTACGCCACGTCCCACTGCAAGACCAAAACCTTGGGGTCACACGCGTGATGGCGTGGGTACACACTCCCAAGCCACAGCGCTTATTAAACTTCAGCTTCTCGAAAACCGACATCGGTGGCAAAAAGGAGATGACTGAATTCGACACTGTGCGGTGTGTTGTGAACCTACCCTACTCGACGGAATGGATGTTATTCCGGCATAGCTGCCTACGAGAGGAGATGATTCCCCTTCCGATGGCCGCTTAGTTCTGGCGTGGGCTGCCTATCATCGAGGGAAGTGCCACATTACATAGGTGATAGGACCTGCCAGCCAGATTTTCAGACGAGGACCCCTATCACACTATGGTTCCCAACGAGCTGAGAATCTTGGGGTTTCACCAGCGCTCCCTACGACCGACCACCCCGCCATTGGCATGGTGCCGAAGGCAGGTGAAGGGATCCAAGTAGGGTGTCCTTCGTACCTTCCTCTTGGTGTTCAGAGGCTCCGGTATATTCCATTCGGAACGGATGGGCTTTCGTCACATCTGCTTGAACTCCTGGCTCTTTTTACGCCTCATCCACCATCCGCGCATGCCCGACGATGCGCCACCTACTGAGGTTGCCTAGAGTTAATATACTTAGGTAGGATGCAAGCTGGTCTGAGCACGTCTTGAGTCCTAGGGCTACGTAAAGGGTCATCTCCATCTAGGGACAAGAGCCTCTCTCGGTCCACCAAGAGCGTCGTCCGGCCTCGAACTGTATATGCATTCCTAAAGTATTCATCGCTATCCATACTTCCCGTACCTAGCCGTATATGTCTTGACCAAGCGCTGAATCTCCTCGGCTACTTGCCACATTGGACAGACTCACGAAGATGCTCTCAAGGGGAGAACGAGCTGAGAAAAAAAGAGGAAAGTTGGCCGTCATGTCTCCTACAGAGATACATACATATACACATTTCCATCCCGACGCCCACCCGTCACTTCCACCTTCAATCTGCCTTCGTGTCGTGCCAGTTCACCCAAGCGATGCTTTCAGACAGCTTTGAAAATAATACATGCTATGAATTTCCCCTTTGAAAGTCTTCTTCTCATTGGAGAGACTTTCTGTTGATGAGCCAGACCCAAACACCGGTTGTTAGTTAACCTGATCCAGAAACTCCAAATTTTTTTCCAGCATTTCATTCTTTGTTTTTTGTTGTTTTGCTTCTCCTTCTTTCTTCCATCTTCGTCTCGAATAGACCGTCAAAAAAAGTTCTGTCATGCCTTCTTTTCTCTGATGCCTATCGGCCCGCCCGCTTCAACAATGATTTGCTCGTCGACCCGTTTGCTGGTGTCGCCCCACTCAACACGCTTCCACGTCGTGATCCGAGCTTCGTTGGTATCGACCTCGAACACACGTATGCGGCGGTGGTATCCTCCGTATCCGGCATAGCCGCCGAAGCCGACTCCACCGGCGTAGCACATCCAGAGAGCTGGCTTTTGCTGGCTGTCTAGTGAGAGAGAGCAGTAATCGTTGACATGGTCACTATACAAGGTTAGTTTTTGGGTTTTCTACCAAGGGTTGCTGATGATACTTACTGTCCACAGCTGACCATCACGACACCCTGCTCGACGAGGGCGTCACGGAAGCCAGAGTTGAAGTTGGGTGCTGTGACACCCTCTTTCCATTCGCCTTTGATGGCGAGATCGGCATCTCTGTACTCGGGCAAAGGAATGTGAATAAAGGCTAGGTCCATGTGAACCTTGCTGTACTCCTTGTGTGCCTTCTTGAGATTCGTAGCAGTCTTTTTGAACCATTCTATCTGGTTCTGCTTGATCCAGTCATATCCATGGTATTTCTTCTCATCGGGAGAGTACGCATGGGAATCAAGCATATAAAGAGTGAGTGCCGAATGGTCCGACTTGCCTCTAGCAAGGACCTCAACGTAGTAGTTGCCAACACCGTCGATTTCTTCGGGGCCAGCCTTCGCTAGAGAATATGGCAGCGACTCGAGAATTTGCATCTGAGCAGCGCGAGGAAGGGATCCCTCATCATCGTGATTTCCAAAAATCGAGACGTAGGGGATCTTCATCTTGATGAGGATTTGAGCAATTTTGAAGATTGCCTAGTAAAGTTAGTTTGCGCCCAGCACGATAGAGGCAACACCACTCACCGACTGCGCATCAGGAGCAGTTTCGCCGTTGACCTGGTCTCCACTAAGCACGACCAAATGGGGCTTCTCCTCGGTGAGGATCTTCTGGACGAAATCTAGCGTTCTGGGATCCGCCTCGCACAAGCCGCCGTTGTAGCCCTCGGGCATGGCATCGCGACACTTGCCGACGCCAGTGCTGAGATGGAGATCGGCCAGCTGCATGATTTTAAATCTGCCGTTCTCGGGGATCCGCGGCTGGGGTTTATGAGGCTCCTTTTGGCTTCCTCTCCGGAGAGTGATGTGGGTGACGGGGACTTCTTCGTTGAGAGGGAGCAGCAGGGGCGTCCCGGTGATCTGCCAGCCATCGCGAGCCTCAACCGCATCGTCGCCAAACAGTACATCAATGCCTGTAACGGCCTTTTTGGAGTCGCTGTCCTTTTGGTTGGAAGACCGCTTCACCCACAATCCGTATGGTCGGCTCTCCCACCTCTCGTCCTCCTCTCCCTTCTTAGAAGTCGTGGGGTCGAGTCGGCCGACGGAAACGTCCATGACTACCTTATCCTCTGGTAGCAGCTCCTCCTCCTTCTTTCGTGCGACGTGTACGTATGCGCTGGTGGTCCATGACTTGCCCAGGTACAGGTCCTTTTCGATTCGGTGCCATTTGTTGGTGTCGAGGTTGCAGGATGTGAAGACGTTTATGCTCGAGCATTTCGTTACTGTTATATCCGTGACAATCAGGCCATGGTGATGCTGCGGCATGTAGTGGTGCATCGACTTTGGTAGAACTCGGAAGTTTCGGTCGAGGAAGAAGACGGCGAGAAACGTCACAAGCGTCACCGCGGTGAGCTGGATTATCGTCCGTACCTGGGCAAAGGCATCGTTAGCATGGCCCTCCTCTCGTCGTCAAGCGTAGCAGCAGGACTCACTATACGGCGCGTCATGTTGGGCGACTTTTGCGATTGTCGCAAAGCGAAGGGAGGCCGGTCGTGGCGATGTAAGGACCGGCGGCGTCGTGATCAATCAAGGGTAGCAGCGCAGCGCAGCGCGTGGGCTGAGGGAACACGAACACGAAGTAATCGGCTCGAGCGAGCCTTAGTTCAAGCTAATACCCAGGCCATATCAGGGCCCGCAGGTCGGCTAAGGTGGAATAGAGATTGAGAGTGGTAAATGCGGTGGGCGCGAAAGAGCTTGATGTCGGCTCGAAACTCGAAAGACAGCTCAGCGGACGACAGGGGGGTTGAGAAAAGGAGCAAGAAAAGGCACGAGGCAATCAACCGAGTCTCGGTCGATAAAGGCCCCATTTAGGTGGTGCCAACTGCCACCTCAGAATCCGGGGTAGCAGTGCACTTTTTTTTGGCATTTGGCCCATCTGCTAAGGTAATTGCTGAGGGCGCCCTGTGATTGCGCCCGGTCACCACGTCCCTCACGCAGTCTGACAGTTACCACTGATCAATCATCGCTGTCCATCAGTGGGCTTGCCACGGTACGTACAGGCGATTAGGTTATCAAGGTTTCATTGGCTTTTCCCCTGACAAGGCCAGGCCGCCCACCGAAACTCCTTTTCAACTTCATCAAGGCTCCAACCGGTTAGGCGAGGATTTCGTGAGGGATGTGGCGACGCCATCGACCGGGAGAAGGACGGAAGAGCTGCCGGGGAAACAGCAAGCAGCCGCACGTGGCGTCCACTATCATTGACGCGTCCATGTCTATCAGACTGTTACGCTCCGAGACATCGTCTACATACAATCTGCCAGACTCCAGTGCCATGTATGTTGCATGAAGCTGCGCGTCACATCACACGGGCCGTGGTGCGACGCAACAGCAGCATGCAACTATTGCGCGCGTCGTCCACTTTGACTACCCAAAGTACGACTTAGAGCCGCTCAGCAACAGCTTTCTTCCATGTTAACGTCATGCCGGTGGAGCCTCACGTCCCGTTCCATCTCTGTCACCACCCCAAGTACGTAAGCTCGAGACGGCATGGTCTGAAGACAAGAGACGGACACCCGCTGCACGCAGATCTGCCAGAGTATCTTGCTTATCCCACTTTATATTGCCACACTTAATACACGATGGCCGCGCGTCAGAGAGGTCGAATTGAGTTTGTTACGCAGCCATCCTCCCGGTTTCTCGCGTCTTCAAAGACAGACGAGACGAAATGATAATCATCAAGCCTCGCTATCTCGGGATGACAGAAGCATTGACGAACCAATTCACAGAGTTGAAGACCAGTTGGGCTCTTGTTGGCCGTCAACGACGCGAGACTTGAGTTAGTCGCGACGAAAAGCTATGCTCAAACAACGCAAGACAATGCTGTTGATAGAGAAACCTTCATCATCATCGTATTCTCATCTTATCTCATCTTGGGCACTCTATCAGCTGCATTCACATGAGTCCGGTATGGTGGCAAGAGCTGAGTTACCGCGGGTGTGCTACTCATTACCTCACATGAGATGCCAAGACAACCCCGTAGGTCTCTCACCTCATACAGATCTCACACTTTTAGGTAGTGTGTTGTGGCTGCTCATCTTATCAATTTCTCCAACACAAGCCACACGGGATTTCTTCAAAAGACAAAGAGTCGACTCATTCCCTTTGTCTTGGTACTGAAAATATGCATCTCCGATTTTGCGGCCAGATGTCACTTCACTCCCTGACAAAGCTACATGGGAAGAAGAAATGAGTTGAATGAGACAAGAGCAGAGAAGAAACGCCGTTCAACGTCGCTTTGTCACTGCGTTTTTAATGCAGCCTATTTTTGGAACCCAGAATCTGCCTTCAATTCAGAACTTTCAGATCCGACGATGCATTCTTCAACTCAATTTCAGGAGCCTCGCAAGTCGCTAGCAACAACGAGGGAAACTCATTCCTGAAGGGACAACTTCACTTCAACATGGACCAATGCAGGAACAGTGGCCCGTGCTCTCACATCCTCGCTTAATGGGAATGGATAGAAGGCACTGCGGCGGCACCTTCCCTTACGCAGTAAGTAAGGTACCTAGCTGCACAAGCTTGGTAGTCGAGTACGTACCTCTACCAGCAACCAGCTGATGCGCCGCAGCTTGAGCAACTGGGAAGGTCCCCTTTCTTGCTAACCTGGGAGGTACCTGCCTACCTTTCACTCGCCTTACCTTCCCAAAGCTGTCGTCCTGTGAACCAAAGCACCAACGACGCGCCTCAAAAATCGTCATAACCCCCGGCGATCCATCAACGACCGCCCCTTCTCTCCGCCTTCCAAGTTCCACTCCAATTCCATCATCAATTTCTTCTTCGCCCAAGTTGCGCAAACCTGTTCAACATCGTCGCAGCCGTATCACAGTCCCAGCATCGTTTCTATCACAACTCTCCCATATCGGCTCCACACCTAACTGTCGCAAACATGGCCACCGACTACAGCTCGTTGAAGGTTCCCGAGCTCAAGAAGCTTCTCCAGGAGAGAAGCCTTCCCGCAACAGGCAACAAGCTCGACCTGGTCAATCGCCTCAAGGAGAACGATGCGCAATCCGCACCCGGTACGTCAATCGATTCCGAACACGCGCTTTCTTCGATCGCAACCTAACAAGACCCAGTCGCCGCCGAGGAGGATGAAATCGATTATAGTGACGACGAGCCTACCGTGCCCACCAAGGCAGCCGAAGCCCCCAAGCCCGCTGCCGAAGCTGCCCCGGCTGCCGAGGAACCTAAGCCTGCCGCTGCTCCTGCTGTAGCTGAGCCTGCCGCCCCCGCCACTGAAGCCGCGCCTGCGCCTGCTGCTGAGACGACCGCGGAAGAGGACAAGAAGACAGAGGAGACTGCAGAGGCTGCCGAAGCCGCGCCAAAGGAGGACTTTGCTCTCAATCTGGATGCGACCGATGCCGCAGCGGAAGCCAAGAAGCGCGCCGACCGCGCCAAGCGATTCGGCATCGACGAGGATGAGGAGGCCAAGAAGAAGGCTGAGCGCGCGAAGAAGTTTGGCGTCGAGGTCGGCAGCGTCGCCGGTCTCGACTCCGCGCTCCCCGAGAGACGTCCTAAGCGCGGCCGTCCTGAGCGCTCCGATGAGCAGCCCGGACGCGATGCCAAGCGGCAGAGCACCGACGGTCGTGGACCCCGCGGTCGCGGCGGCAGGAACAACAGAGATGGAGGACGCCCTGGAGGTCGCCGCCAAGGTGGTGGTCGCGAGGGCGGCGGCGAACGCGACACCAGACGCAGCGCTGCCATCGACCCTGCCGAGAAGGCGAGACAGGAAGCGAGAGCGAAGCGCTTTGCCAACTAGGTATAGTGAGGTGTTACGCGTTCGAATGGGGAGAGCCCTGGAGGAAGGGGTCTGTATACTATGCCCGGGAAGAGGTGGCTGGCGTTTCGGTCTACGACAGATGATTGGGAGACGCAAACCAGGCACGCGAATAAAACAACGCACGCCCTTGGTTTAAGGAAGGGCGGAGACGATTCAAAACGAGATGGCATCGACAGCCTGAGTCTTCTCAAAACAAGATATTTTTGACAGTAATGGAATAGAACTAAAAGTCTTTTTGGTATTCCCCAGTTCCAGGCTCTTGAGAGTTCCCTCCTAGATGTTGAATAAGTAGGAAATGGACTGCCTGTTGGCCCTGATATGTTGAAGACCTCGCAATAATTTGCGGTTCTTACCCCGGACTCTCCTACGGACCATAGGTGGCCAAGAAGATCGCATCGTAGACCCGGAGAGTAGTTGACAAGGCCGGGGTCCTCGTCTACGAGGTGCCAAAGCAAAGATACACGAAGCTGCTTGCCTACTGTCGCCGAAGGCTGGCTAGTTCGCCAACCACATACTAACCACATACCAACCATATAAAGATCCGATTGCAAGAAGGAAAACTTCCAAAAGTCGCAGTCGACCAGCGTGATCGCCCGGTTCTTGTGATGCCCTCACCTTTGGTTGCTCAAAAACTACTCCCACCATTGTCCATCTACATTGGATTGCCACCATAGGTAAGCACACCCTTGCCCCATTATTGCCATCTCCATCGATGCTGTACCACAGCAGTATCACGAGAGGTATTTAAAGGACTCCAAAGCCGCAAGTAAGGTCGCCTAGCTTCGTCTCCATAATCGAGCTTGATGCATTCCTGAACAAGTGGAATTGGTAGTTAGTCACGATTAGTGGTGAACGCACCGGTGCCCGATTGATCTTGAGTCACATCTAACTCTACAGAGAAACATTATCATACAACCAGAATTGTTGATTGTCTATCGGCTCGTTGATATAAGCTGACGAATACGTGAGAGGAATCGTAGGACCTGGTTTAGAGAAAGTTTGCACGTGAATATACATTATACTAGATCACTATCACTTATCATTAGCCCGCTTACTCATTTTGTAAGGCAACGAATACGTGATTGAGAAGAACCGTTGGTCAACGCTGAACGGGAGGTCAATATAGAAACAAGGGCGCAGTACTGCTCCCTTGATCAAATGTGCTGGATGAGAAGCTCGCGAGCACTTTGTCCTTAGTCGCTTTGTCTATGGGAGCCGACGCCAAACATCAAAAGTGAGCCCGTCATTCAGCATGATGGCCTTGACTAAATCAATGGAACGGTCTGAAGGGGCGGTTCATTCAATACCCCGGGTACACGCAAGACGCCATCAGGTGACATTGAATTCACAGATCAGAGCCCTGTTCTGAAAGGCAATCAACCTCCCCTATTTCCCTACTACCTAAGGTAAACAAGGTGCTCAGTACGAGCAGCTATGATTCTTTCCCAACGCGATAGGGAACGCCTCTTTACATCAATGCCTGCACGGCCTGTCCGCTGAACTTGGGGTCTGTCTTAAAAAGGTCAAGAAAGGTTACCTATGCTGATTCATGCTTTCTCCTAGAAGATCATTTTGAAAGATGGACCCAAATCTCGCTGCGACAGTTCGTCACACATGACCAACAAGCCCTGGCACGACCCATCGAACCATTCAGATCAAAATTGATCCGATGTCTTTGCAGAAGCCCCCAGCTTTCCTAGGTCTCGCACCGCAACAACCCATTGAAGTATTCAATCTCTTTCTCGTCCCCCTCCGAGACCTCGAGAACATGCCCGTCACCCTCTCACAGGCAGCAACATCTAAACAGCGATGCGAAGCGGGACTCAATCAACGCCTAGACAAGATATGATATTACACACCGCCCAGAGGCAAGCCATCGGAGACTTGTAGATCATTTCAAGGCAGCAGAACTACATCCCAGGGGCAGCTTCGAGACCCACGGGTAACGCCAAGGGGTTTGACGCAGGGCAAAATATATCGCTGCCTCGGTAGCCTGGCACGCCATTATACCATCCCCTCAAGGCTTCAGGGGCGAGACTCAGCCGCTACCCCGATTCTATTCTAGAAACGCGCTTCACCTACAGGATTTCTTCCACACAAGCGGTTCCTAGCCAAGAAGCTAGGCATGAACCCTCGTGGATGGAGATGAGGCGGCGGGGTCGATTTCCTCGAGAGAAGTCTCAGGGGGTCACAGAGCACCAAAGTTCCAAAGTCCTTTATCCAGAAACGTTAGCAACACACCCACAGGCACGTCGGCCGAGTCTAAAAGGCTGCCTGCTACCTATAGTCAATCATCATCGCGGAGTAACATATCAGCCGCCACCCCATCCCATTAAACGCCAACCGCGTGATACCCGCTCGCGCGCGTGAGGGGGGGAAGGCGGACGAGAGGGGTGGGATGGTGAGACATAGACGATAATGGCGTTAAACACATTCAATAACTGCATGAAAGGAATAAGCTCAAACGCCACGGAAGCAAAGGTCCCCTCCACGGAGCCTCCTCCGCGGCTTCGGGAAGAAGGCGAAGAGGGGGGGAGGGGGGATGGGCCGCATCGCGGGCCTCACAGCCGGTCGGTTTGGTGTTGCCTAGATCCCTCAAGCCACTTGGATTCTGAATAGAGACTGGAGGAAGCGGGATGGAGTAACCACGATAGAGCAGAGTCGACGAGTGAACTATGTCCATCTCCAGGGCGGGAATCTCTAGACCACCCGCCTTCCGGGATTGACAACATCCACCTCCACTCGGTGAACACTCCATTGCCGACTAACTCTATCCCGACGGCCACCGGGACAATATACAAGCACAAGATATGCCGCTGGGTTAAAACTGGATAGCAACAGCAACGACGAACCGAACGACAACTCTCCGCAAAGTCTCCGCGAGCGTACCATCATAACATGGAATTTCCGGGTTCATCGGTAATCCCTCCTCCTAACTCCACGGCATTAGTCCGCCGAAAAGTCCGCTGTACCCGGCATTTGTAGGTTACGCAAAAATGGGAACATCCGGGGGCCCAGCCCCTCGGTAGAGCAAACAGACGATACCTAGGCGGCCGTTGAACAGCAAGCCTTGGCTGTCAATCATCGCTTTGCCGCAGAGGTGCTTGTCTAAATCCCACATCCTGCAGTCAGACACAAAGAAGCTTGGCCGTTTCTCGAAAAAGGCACGTCCTGTTGCCTGATCGCCAACCAACCTCCTTCCGTACATGTATCTAGCCCTACGAAACACCACCACCACCACCACCACTACCCAAAGATGCTGTGCACTGGTTGGGGGCCTAGATGCAGCATCCGTGAAGGGGCAAATATGCGACGCGTGGGGCTATGGAGAGAAGAAACAAGCCTCAAGCCGGAGAGAAAAATACCAAAGTCCCTTTCCCTCGTTGCACGCGCGGGCGGGGGGGGGGGGGGGACGTGGAGGGGAACGGCGTCATTCCCACAGAGAAGCTGCACAAGCTACAGAAAAGAACACAAAAAGGAACACGCAGAAGCCTAAGCCTCCAAACATACCCGCCGCAGGTTAGGCAGGTGCATAAGCAAAGTGTTCTTGGCCTTTGCTGATCAGAATGTTTCTGCGGGACCCCTCATTGACGTCTGAATAGCCTCATGGCCGCGAGCTAGACGACTCAAAGTCCTTCCCATCAACCCTAGTTCGGTGACCCAGTCCCACAAGTTCCTGTACCTCAGTACTATTTGAGTAAACAATCTGAAGAACAGGATCGACCCCTTCCCCCTCCCCGTGCCCGTGTCCGTGGGTAATGAGGATGAACCCCCTTCCCTTAAGCCCTTCCTCCCGAGCCGAGTCTATCTGGCAGCCTGGGTAATAATACTCAGAAGAGAGAGGAAGGAGACACTGTGGACTCTGGCAACGCTTTCTGCACCCGTCGTCTAGACGAGATCCCAGTAGTTCACGATTAGGGAACCCGGTCACTGTCGCGCCCCATGTAACACTGCTACCCGTACCCCATCTCCCGAGGAGACATCGCCGTGAACCCGGCCACTTGGACTGACGAACGGACGTCAAGCCTTCCCGCTGGCGGCCCCGCTTGAAGCGGGGCCTTCGGACTCCCTTCGGATTCGATGTTTGAGTCGTTGATTAGACAGGTCATAGAGAGGGTGGGGGAAGGGTACGTGGGAAGGCCCGCTGCATCCCTGGGGGAGTCTGTTCAACGAGAGCGGTAAAGTCGATACGATGTGACAAGGGGGTTCCTGCTTTGTGTACTCTATATTCGGATTGCTTCTTTTCAAGGACGTGCATGCTTGGGTACATTCTTCACATGTATTCGTACATACATGTCTGTTCTTGTGCGGTAGCATCCGGTATCTTAGGGGTGTTGGATGGTCCATCGATCTGACCAAAGATGATCAATTGCGACCTGACTTGCATAGGATAGAGGTAGTGGTTAAACGCCACGAAATACGTCAACTTTCTCTGTGCCGTACCTTCGCCTTGCGTTGCTGTAATGAAAGGAGTCGGGTCATCTTGTCGTCAAGTCCGTTCGGCCCCGAGAAACCCGCCTCAGTCGAGCTTAGTTAGCACCATACGATACGGGCCATATCGAATTCCCAATTTGTCCCCTAGATCTGACCGACTGCATTGGCGACAGTCGCGTGAGCAAGAAAGGTTAGAGCCATACGAATCTGCGTTGGTCCCGCGGCACTTCTTACCCTCCTCATTCGCCACCCCGAAAAAAACATAACGCAGCTAGAATCCTTGGATGCCAGCAGATTCGTCAAGCCAAACGCTGGCAGACATTCAAAGGAACCGGATCCTCGCTCTGCAGAGAAACGTGACCAGAAGGTAGGCAAACCAAAGTCCCACGTGCTTCAAGGTCTCGATTAGGGATAGGGAGTAGGTTAGATAGTGATCTTGACGCAAGGATCCTCTACCCCCCCCCCCCTTTTCCGCCGTCACAGAATAGGTTCCCGGGATACCGGGCACGCAAGGAAGTGAAATGATGCGGGATAACGAACAGCACACCACTGCAGAGCAGCAGGGCTGGGCTGGCTTCGGTCTAGGTACACAAGTCAACTAGGGCTGAGTATTTGAGTATTTGTCAACTTCACAGCGTGGCATGAGGCATGAGGCACACCCTCTACTTCGTAACGACCTAGTCTCTTTCTCTTTCTCTCTCGAATCGCTTACCTTGCAAGTTACCCCGTCGAAGACTTCTATCCCGGAGTCCTAGTCTCCATAAGCTCACGGTTTGTGGCGCGCCCCTGCCCTACGCGCCCGCCCGCCCGCCGGGCTCCCACGATGACGGTAGGCTAGGGTTTATTGAGTGCCGGGGTGGTCTCAATGGTATACGGTTTGATGGAGACGACGCTAAGCCTGGTGACCAATTCAGGGCCCTCCTTTGGGAGTGGTGGTGAGAGGCGGACGCCGCGCCCGCTCGCGCATGTGTGTTCCATGGCAGGACGAAAAGCAGGTGGTGTAAGTCACTTGGTGTGGCTTCGCCGCGTTGCCGCATCTCAAGCACCGCCGCTTAGCCGCCTCCCGTGATTACGTATCCGTATCTGCCGCTGCCGGTTGAGTAATAGTAAGCACGTTGTCGGGTTAGATGGATACGAAATCAAAGTGATTGGCCAACCAGATGAGCAGCTTCGGGATGAGCAAATTATGGGTTCCTCGCTCTCTAAGAGGTAGGTACTCTTTCCAAAAAACAGTTGCTGCTTGTGACTTGTGTCCGGACGATGTCTCTGCCCGTCCGGACAACTCCGGAACACCCCCGGGCTACCGGGCGGCCGCCCGCCGAATGCCCTCCCTGGCCCAGTGCCTGGCCGAGTACCCCAGACAACTTTTCAGACTTGCGGTCGGGAGTCTCCCTGGAAAGTATCTGCTCGTCATCTCGGCTCGCTTCTCTTACCAGGGAAGTTTGAAGAAAATCAAAGTTGCGACAAGTGGTTGATCTTGCGTCGCTTATCCCTTCTCCTCAAGATCCACCCGGCGGCCGACTCTGCGCTATTCCGTTCGCGGATGGTCATTCGAGGTCAAGCGATCACACTTAACTCGTGGGGTTCAGGGTCATGGCCCATAGGCGTTGTGGAACCCCATGTTCGCTTCGCATCTTTCGACGGGGGGCTCTATTGCGCCTAAAGGGAGGAAAAAACTCTGCGAACCGCTAGGTAGCTAACCCTGTTTCTTCAAGGTCGATGTTAGGCGAGGGGTTAATACTGTTCACTTGTCGTAGACCTGTGTTTGCAAGCTGCATCTGTTTTCAGGTTCTTGACATGAAGTTGTAAGAAGCCAAGGGCGACGTAGCAAGGGTACCCCGTATTTCGGAGGCAACAAGAGGGGTTGGTTGACAGGCAAGCCAGGCTTCAGCTCGCTCAACCTATGACTGTAGTCATTAGAGCCGACACAGTTCGGGGGAAACGTTCTTGATGGCGCCACAAAAGTACCCCGATGCTCGACTCACCGAGCTGCTCTGGCATTCACCGAGAACACTGGCAGCCTGCAGGCACACGGGTCCCGGCCTCTAGCGCCATGACCGCTCGAATGCCGCGGTGCATGCCCTCCATCCCACCCATGTTCTTGGGCGGCCGCTGCCTGCCGCTCTCAACGCGGAAGCTATGACACAGTCCACTCGTTGCAAAGATGGTGAGAGACAGCACGACTACTCGCCTGTCTTTGTGAACAACGTGAGCGATGCGCAGTGCAGATTCGTAGATAGTAATAAGATATTAGATCGATATGGGAGATATTGACAGAAAGCCCGAACCAAATGAAATCTAGTAAATGCGTTGTCCAAATAGAAACCCAATGCCTGAACCCAAACGTCTTCCGACGTCATGTTACGCCGTCGTTGATGGGAATCTCATTAGCCCCACATACAGCTCCAAGAGCCCTCCGAACCAACTCAGAGCTGGCATTGACGTCGAATGGTGAAAGATCTACACCGTGATGAAAGTGAACGCCTTCTTGGTCGACAGTACTTGATCGTCCGTGATTGAGCGGTGACTTCTTCAACTGTGACTCGGTCCATCAGCACCCGCTGGTTGGTTGTCCGCCGTGGAAACGTACTGTTGACTTGAGCCTTTGCTTTCCTTCTTCTTGCCGCTGCTCTTCTTCGACGAGTTCTTGCTCTGTCCTCTTGTCTCTATCCGAGGAAGGAGGCCGTCGAAGATGGCATACTGGTCGTAGCCTTTGCCTTTGTCATCGGGCGAGGTGCCCTTCGAGCTGCTGCCGCCATGGGAGTCCATCGTGTTGTTCGATGTTCTTAAAGCCGCGATCTAAATGAGCCCCTCTGCGTCAATCAACGCTTTCAGCCACGGCTTGATCTTAGACGTACTGTGGTTTCTTGAAGCTTGCGTAGAAGCTCGCTTGTGTCTTGATTTGTATACGATGCTTGAGTGGGTGATGCTTGATGAGTTGAAGAGTAACTCAATGCGTTTCGAGAGGCTTGCTGGTCTTGCTGGCTCATTCTGAAGGCGGCCTCGCACGAGGTTTATATCTTCGAGGATGAATAGGTAGAGGAAGAAGTTCTTCCCACCATCGGTCGTGAAAGACAAAGCCAGGTCAAAAGCGGAGGGACTTTGGAAAGTTGAAGAACCAGGCCTGCGCGGCGAAGCTTGGAAGAGGTGTACAAGAAAACGATACACTGGAGCTTTCATAGCATCTCTAATGACTTTAGAAAACTTGGCCCTAAGTTAGGCAGAGCCGTCAGTTGGTGTCGTTGTTCTTGGGTTCAGCCCACACCCCCTGGTCAACTCAAGGCAGGCAATGGGGACGTGCCGGGCACAGCAGGAAGACTGCCTGACCGGACCCGTTTCTCAACCAGACCTATGCCACCTCTCAGGAAGGACTTTTGCAGCTACTTACTCTTTCATTTGGAAAACAAACCCATTCTGGGCGGGATACGCGTGGCGAAGTTGCGAAGAAGATGGACGATGAAAACTTCTGGATATGCCCGTTGTTCAGCAAGCCGTCGACATTGGAGTTGTTGCAACTGAACCAAAGTCCCATCGTGCCAGATCATGTGCCTTGCGGTAACCGGGGGGAGTCACCAGTGAGCATATCTGCCAGGATATGCTTGCTGACGACTGTGATTCGCTCAATTGCGACTGAACTGCCAAAGTTAACCCTTGAGATTCTGAATGGCCTCAATGCAACATCGTGTAGGCCATATGCCTGAGGACTCAATAGGTCTAAGATTGATAGCTCTGTAGCGTGTAACTGAGTGCATTCAGCATCACACTTGGATCCGGAAATCGAAGACTGGCCGATTCAAAAGGACTTTGAGATGTCGTACCCACATGCTCTTGCCGGCTTGCATCAGCATAGGGCTGAAACTTGACCTGATTACAAAGTTCTCTCGCGAATCCAGATCATCTATGAAGGATCGGCTTGGGTTCTCCGTGGACCTACGGCATTAGTCTAGATCGTCCGTGAGGATGATCGGTACCAAATGCAATTCGATCTATTTGCAAGCAGTGTGGCAGCCATTTGAGGACGCAGTCAGTCATGCGCCATACTCGTGACCTCGAGGCTTCACCTCTCACCGAATGACATCGACGACAAGGGTTGTCATCACTGCAGCCTCAATGTTTTCTTTCCAGATTCTTTTGGATTGTCCACTGCTCGTATGATCGACAGTCGAGCCATTTCGTCGGGTACGACTGAGGCCTTTAGCGACTTGACGTGTGACTGTGAATTGACTTTGAATGGGGGCCGGAATTGCATGTTACTGCAATCAAGGAACGTTCGATCTGGATACTCGTCGATCAGATACCGAGCGACACCAGGAGCGGCCGCCCGTGCCCCACCAGGCCAAAGAAGAGAGGATTGGTTTGTTAGCCGCGGATCAAGGTTAGGCTCATCTCGGAGCGTGTGTTACGGAGATGTGAGACTCCAGGCAGCCCCGAATGGTGTTTGCTCAAGGAATCGCTCGCGCTCGATAGAATTCTGGAGCCTGAAGGTACATTCCGTCAAACTCGCCATTTGGTGGGTTGACCTCCATTCGAGCACCATGGGGAAACATGTGCAGGCAGCAGTTGAAATTCCCGACCGTGGAAATGTGGTTGCGGGCCGTCCGATGTCGTCGATTCTGCCTCCCGCGTCTGTGCTGGGCATCATTTCTGAAATTCTGCTGACATGATCTCTTCATTCCTTGCTACGCAGTAGACACCCTTCTGCCCACGAACCAGGGCGATGGATTCTTGTCACCCCTTCTTGGTGGTCCATGCGACGTGTTGAATAGTGGGATCCACAGTAAGTTGCCGGGGTGCGATGTTGGCTCCGTATAAGTCTAACCAGCATGGGAGGAAATCTCGAAGGAGGCAACGGCAGCCATCCTTCTCTCCCGGCACGCCCCTCAACATGCAGATGGCTTGAGATATTGGCTTGTCATTGAATGCTTGGACACACCGAGTACTTGGCTCAGGCAGCTGATGGTTGATGGGAGATACGTTTTGTGACGTTCGGGCTGGTAATTGGACGGAGATGGATTGCCATCCATGAATCCATGATCTTGATGTGTCCCTTGCTTTGATGTCTCCTGCAACCCCTGTTCTTGGCACAGGAGAAGGGAGACAAATCCCGTGGCCTACGGAGCCGTCAGTGAATGTGCCCCACGCCCTCCGGCCACAAGACCGCAGACAGGCCCGGGATAAACGGCGTGTCGACCCGACTGACTGGCTTGAGGGAAAGACCATACTCCGTTGTGTATCCGTAGAGGTCTCTCGGTCTCTGGATGGAGCAATAAAGGAGACCCGTTTTCGATGGGACCTTCATGGGGGCTCTGCGGCCGCCGCGCGACAAGTACTGCAGCTTTTGCTCGCGTCTCTCTCCAATGGGCAATCCGTAACGTCGCCAATCAACTGGCCTACTAAGCGAATTTCCACGCCGCACCCTGGACCAGTAGACTCCCAAATTTCATATTCCCGAAGAAGTCTAGCCTCACGTCTCAACGCGACTTACTGCGACCTCGAGCAGTCTCTTCGTTCTGGCGTCCACGTCGTTGGAGTGTTTGGTCCCTGGGCTCTGGCCCTGGGCCCTGGCCTGGAAGCAACGGCCATGTGCTGATGATACCCGACCCGTTCCCCACAAGCTCGGACAAAGCGGGCCATATCCCTCACTCTATTCGGAGTTTCTCTCTTCTTCTCATCTCATCTCGTTTCTAGTCTGGATGGGAATCTGCGGAATTTTCCATGTCGAGGAGTAGTTACAGCGTCGAAATGGTGATTGTAGTTGAGTGCCAGGGCGGATCCCCACCCTGGACAGGCAGTCGAATTCGGAGCCCCCTCATCTTGTTTCGAGCCACTATCAGGCAACCAGATAGGTCGGGTGGTGCGCATAGAGATGGAGGACTGTAGGGAGGTCAGTTTGTAACTTGGTTGGCAGTGATGATCTCAGTCCTGTCCAAACTTACTCTCAACCGTTCAGATGTGGTTGCCGCAGGCTGTCAGAGAGCGAGCGACTCCACCTAATAGTGGCAGTGGCACGACCGCCAGCTCGATAGTCGTCGACTCATCGCCCGTCGTCACAATACTTCTGTCTGACATTGGGTCGCTGGCCCGCCTCATGCTGGCATCAGACCGTTGCGGATAATACTGACTGCTGATCTCCTGCTGCACCTTGCCTAAGCCCCCTGCGCCATCCCCACTTACACCTCCCCTGTAAGGCGATGGGCACCACCTTGGCCACTAAATCGCCTTCCTGGTGAGAGACTGGGAGTCGGCAGCGGTTCAGCGGGTATCTGTGGCCGTCCAATTCCGCTCGGGGAAGGTCGATAATAATTGACATCAGATGCAAGGCCTCTCGCTGCAGGGGTGTGCAGCCGCCGGGAGGGGTGACATTGGATCCAATGCCACCAGTAGGCCGGTCGTGCTGGTATGGGGGCGGGAAGACAGGGCCTTACCGGGCTTAGCGGTTCAATTGCTTACCGTTTGAGTTCCCTTTTTTCCTGCTTTCAAATAACTTATCCATCTGATTCCCCGCGTTCTTCTGTTGAATTGTCTCATAACGGTGAAAGTGAAGATTCGTCGATATATACTCATCTTGCATGGTCCGCCATTGATACCAAACTTTCGTTGTGTCTGTCAAGTCGAGAGCCCAACAAAGCCAGCGCCATGAAAACTTCCAGCCTACCCGTGCCGCCGAAGCGGAAAACGTCGACTGACTCCGAAGTTGACGAAATGACAAGCTCTGGGCAGTCAGCGAAGCCGCGTAAGCGCGTGCCCGCTGAGATCTGGGAGACAAAGCGTCCGATCATCACCCGGCTGTACCAAGAAGAGAAGAAGTCGTTGAAGGAGGTCATGGAAATCATGCAGCGCGACTACCATTTTGCTGCCACGTAAGCCCGCCGTTCCGTGTATTGAGCCTATGGGTTACTGAAGAATGACAGCGTCAAAATGTACAAGTCGAGAATATGGAAATGGGGCCTTGACAAAAAACTCAAAGGTGACGAGGTTCTGGCAATCATGCTTCTCAAGAGGGATCGAGACCTCCTGAAAAGACCGACTGAGTTCAGGATTCGCGGACAGCCAGTGGATTTGGACAACATCAACCGGTATCTGAAGCGGAACCCTTCATTGATGGCCAAATTCAGGGCGGGACAGACGCCCAGCGTACAAACAGCACTCGAGGTGACTTGCCGAACACCTTCGCCGCCTCCGAGCCCAGCGATAGCCTTGGCACCAACGATAGAGATGCAGAGTACCGAGCAGGTTCTCTGCTTGTTCCGAGATTACATCGATGGCTCCTTTTCTTCTGGAGCCTGGTGGTGCGATTTTGACGTTGACTGCTCCAATACTCGTTTCAACCCCGGAGACCGCAGTAATGACTTATTCGAGAGAGTCATAGCCAGCTTCGCTTTGGTCAACCGATGCATGATACGAGGAGACCAGATCAACATCAACAGCGTTCTTGGTCCGGCCTTCGAGTCCCTGAAAGAAATTGTAGCTGCCGAAAGTCCGGACTTTGTTGCTCGTACGGTCTGCTTGCTTTGGTACCTGGAGCGCCACCACAAGCATGATCTTCTTCGACTGGTTCTCGATTATTTGGCCGGGCTCATTCCGATTGTGCTGGGGCCTCATCATATCCTCGCCCATATCTGGCGTAGACTGGGCGCGACCGAGTTTTCCGACTACTATGAGCTCTCTATGCGGTTATATGCGCTGCTACTTCCCGACATCGAGCAGCGGGTGGGCTCGGCCAACTACTTGACGCATCTGCTGTACAGCGACTATCTTGATTGCATCTTTGCTCGACAAGATCCGGAGGATTGCGAGGCAATGCTCAGCCGTCACCGGGCTCGAGCTGAGGCCTCGGGGCAAGATCACTCGTGGCTTGGCGATATGGCTCTGTCGCATGCTGGCCTACTCGCAGCCTGCAAGGAAAAACAGGGCCGACTGGACGAGGCTGTCGAAGTGCTGACGGCTCATATGAATGCATACAGCATGACAGACGAGCAGGAAGCAGCCGTTAATCTCGAGCTCGGGGTGAAGTACTATCGGATGGGCAGCACCTCGGCGGCGATCACGTCTTTCAAGTCGGCCGCCCGTATAGCCTTGACGTCGGATGCAGACGAACGGATTTCCATGACAGCGCTAGCCAACTTGGAGAAGCTGCTCCAAGAGACAGACAACACAGCCAAGGCGGATCGAGTACACCGATACCGCATGGACCGCCTAGCAGCTTTCGCAGAGAAGTCGGCATCAATATCGAAAGGCTTCACTGACGAATACGACGACGACAGTGATGGGACGGACGATCTTGAGGACCTGCCAGAATGGCTATGGAAGTGTGACGATGGCGAAGGAGCAACGCCAAGCTGGCTCGAGCTGCCTTCCTTCGGTTGGGTCGACAAGACATCCCCTTCATCGTTTGTCGGTATTCCTGCGAGCGCACTGGAATGGACAAACACGTCCCAGTCAGGATCTCCTGCAGTCCTGTCGACAGAGTACTCACCGCATGCAGTGGACCATTTGATCGATCCCGAGGTCGAATATCTTTACAGACATGACGGCGGCATTCGGCAGACTTGACAGCTTTGGTATTTGTTGCTTGAATCAACCAAGTAAGGTGGTTATTGGCGAAGCAGACTTTGCCAGGGCCATACAGCGCTCAACGACCAGGCTACTGCTGTGGCCTTTTGGGAGCTTGGGCTACCAGAACGCCGCCGCCAAACGATCGGCATTTTTGCCCATGGCTAGTCGAGCGTTGCTCTACTGTGGCTGGCGACACGAATTTGCCCCGTTGATTCTCTCCTAAGGGCGGCTCTGGATCTCAAACAACGTTGAGTCTGAAGCTTGCGTCATATGAGCGGGATCAACTGGTTGGGCGATCTTTCTCAAAACAACGAAGCAAGCCTCCGTAAGTCGAAGAGGCATAATTCTGGGAAACGAGAGATGTAATGCGTCGATGTCTTCCACAGACTATTGTTACGTCAATGATGCTGTCGTGGTAGGCTTCTGTTGCCATCCCCGATTGATGTGAGAAGCGCCAAAATTCTATAAGGAGAGGGAATACAATGGAAGAGAAAAAGACGCGACCGACTTGCATAACAAGGTACTTTACCTGAGATACCTTACTTCCTCGGGCCTTGAAACTCGATAGGGGGACCCGGCGGGAAGGAAGTTCAACAGATCAACGGGGAAAGAGCCGACCACTCTCCACTTACACCGGCACGAAAGGAGGTAGCTAAAGCTAGGGAAGGAGACGGAGAGGGGACGGGAAGGAGGCGAGGTGTTTTATTTACGGAGGACTTGGTCGCAAGTAGAAGAGTTGTGACAAGAGTTAGTAGGTTGTTAGGGATTCAGGGTGTTGTGGCGAGGAGAAACGAAGTCGGAAGATACCAATTAGAGGAGCAAGACGCGTTTATGCCAAGGTAATGACAGAAAGGAAAATACACGATGCCTAATCTCCACACATGAAATAAACAAATCATTTGCCCTTCGTTCACTTTGCCTTGCCGTCCTAAATACGCTGTTACCTACTGTCTAGTACATGTCTGCCTGTCCTCCCACCCCCTCTTACCGCAGGTTGCAAGAGTTGGATTTGAGGGTACCTCAAATGAGGTGGCGATAGATGGCAGCCTACCTTACCTTACCTACCTTAGATACCTTCTTGCCCTTCCTTCTTCTAGATACCTCCCTACCTTTCCCAATTACCTGTCGATGGAGGGAATCGAAAAGAACACCACAGAACATTCCATAGAACCAGTATCTGTCTAAGGTACCTATCTATCTACCTAAGGCACCTTCCATACCAATGGAACGTGCTGTTTGGATGAGAAAGGAAAGAAAGAGACATGGCGATGGGGGAGGGAAAGAAGCAGCGGCGATATGGGTAAGCAGGTAGGCAGGCACCTCTCGGTCACCGTAGATGCTGTCTTTCCTTTCTCATCCTAACAAGGCAGAGAGGAAGTAAGGTAGCAGAAGCGGCTTGCTGCCTTGGACTGCAGTCATCCCCAATCTTGACTCTTACTCATCAAAATGACGACGATGCTTGCGAAGCCAACACCAAGAGCCCCATATCCACGATAATCTGACGAAGACCATCTGCGTCTATTTCTTTACCATACTCTCGGCCGCAATACCGGCGCGATATTCTCCGAAAATTGGTACCGCTTTAAACGGAAGACCTCTGCGGTTTGGTCGACGGACCTCCGCCTCACCGTCCGATGCACCAGCTTCGACCTCCCATGGCTGACGACCATTGACCCGAAAAGAAAGCGCTCGCAACGATGTCAAACTGTCGTGACTACTACACACGTCATCATGCATCTACTCCATGTCGGATGCTCCCAGAGCCTTTAGGCCTGCATCAGAACTTGAGGCATTGGAGCTACTTGGGAAGAAGGCACCAATAGCCCGCACTCCTAGTCCATCGTGGGCACAAGCGGCCAATTGACGCCGGCCAAAACATGGAGCAAAGACGGAACGGGAAAGGAACCTGGGGGGGGGGGGGAAAGGGGCGCTTTTGGGCGACTCAGATCCAAGATATGGATATGCGGGTACTGTTGATAAACTTCCTGGCTGAAGTAAGCTTGAGCATTCTGTAACATTTGAGTCTCGATAATGCAGTATTGACGGAGAGGACTTGTTTTGCAGACCGAATGGCTCAAAACGCCGCCTCCTCGAGCTACAGGTCGTGACCGTTGTGTCAACGTCGCAAAACGGAGAACGTCGTTACGGACCAAGTGATTGATATCCGACGGACTCGACCGGCAAAGATCGCCGAGGGAGAGATAAGATCTCTTGCCTGCAGCGACCTGACTCTTTCATATCCGTCATTTACGCCGCCGAAAGTCAAACACAAGGAAGCATTGACAACAAATATCGGCGACTGTGTGCAAATGACTCGGTAGTAACTAGCGATGGATTGTCATGTGCACCAGAAGAGACTGTCGCACATGGCACTCTCCTGCGGTTTACGCATACCATCCTGCAAAATTGGGCGAAGGCTGATACCGGGTAGGGAGCTTTCATGTCGATTTCTTGGTGGACAGAATCTCGCACGCTACCCATCCTACAGCCGCTGACAAGAACCGCCTTCAAGAACATGGTCGAGAACTCGAGGGTGGGAGCCGGCACACCGGCACACCGGCGCTACCACTTCCCAGCTCATCGAGAAGCTGCTGGCAAGGCCTACACGCATAGTCCCAGGACAACATTATTCATGATATGCTTGCCTAGCGCAGCCCTAATGATCGCGACGGCCTTGGGAAACTGGCCTTTACCAGTTGCAAGAACTCAATTCCACCTCAGGAGCGGACTTGGGTTAGCCATAGATCAAACTTGTCGAAGGCAGTCGATAACAACAGTCAGTCGAGAACGCAAAATGTTGTAAAATGCCATGTCGCTTATCGAATGCGCCCTTGGCCGAATCCGCTTATTTGGTCAGACGCCGGTAGCTGCAGGTGCATGGCAGATGTATTTCACAAGCCGCCTACAGCCCATCCTTGTAGCCAAACAGAGACAAGCACGGTATGTCACTCTCTTTCTCTCTCTCTCTCTCTCTCTCTCTCTCTCTCTCTCTCTCTCTCTCTCTCTCTCTCTCTCTCTCTCTCTCTCTCTCTCTCTCTACCTCTAGACAGGTTTGGTGGGCGGCGGTTTTGTTGCGACAGTGGCCCATTCGTTCTGTCAAGTCAATCGAATGCAAGGCCTTCGGATACGCAAAAAGACAAGAGACCAACAAAAGACAAGACCCATCGAAGACGGGATACAGGCAGGGAACAGCATACCAGGCCAAACCAGTCAGCCGGTGTAGCATGGCACGGATGGAGATTGGGAAAGTCAATAAACGGGACGCTGGACCCAGTTCCGAGCCAGACGGTGCCACGGTGGGAACCACACCGGTCCACCGCTATCCAAAAGCAGCTTAACGGGTATCAGCTCTGAACGAGGCCAATTTTAAAGTCGACTGCTCCGAGCCCCAACTGGAACCGGTCGCCCTATGAGGTTGTACGCCCTTGGATTTGATGCCATGGACCATGGCCTAGGCGAGCTCCCATACCCTCCGTGCCTCCCTACTCCGTTGCCCTTCCACATGGATAGCGGACACTGGCGGTACCTGTCATGGGCTGTAGCGAGTGATGTCGCTGTGTACCTGGGAAAAAGAGGGACATGCACTGTAACGTAATATCCGACGGGCACATCACTTCCTGGGGGTGTAAACATGGATGTATGGAAGGGCGCCTCCTCGACTAGACATGAGATTTGAGCAGTCTTGAAACGACGAGTGTGAAGGGGTCTAGGATTTGGTTTGCTTCTTGGCCTCTGCAAAGACTTTGGCCTGCGTTCAGCTAATGTTCATCGAGGCCGACAGGTTGAACGACCCCAAATGCAGGAGCATTGGGTATCCTCCAGGACACTGATGACCGATTTAAAGCTCGATAGGACAGCATTTAGGCGACAGCGCATCTACTATAACTGTGTCCAGACGCGGACTCGCCCGGCTCTGGTTGGCAGTGCAGTCGTTTGCAGCCAGTCAGTCTACTGTGGCCGTACGGCACTGGCTGGCATATTCTGATATTCATGGCTCATGACTGCATGCGTCTCCAACTGCCAAGGACCGAAGGGTTGAAGGGTTGCAGAATGCCGTATTACCGTCAGACGGACCATTTTGAAGTGGACGCGGTCACGGGGGCCAGCCCGGGCGAAGCGAGGTAGAGTCAAATCTATTCGTAGAATTGGACGACCTACTCGAGCCATTTACTCGAACTGTGCCGCCCATTGTCACCCGTCACCAGTGGCTCTGACACCAGCCATTCCGCACCTGGGCTGGCCCCGGAAGGACGTGACGACGACGGCCACGAGGCACCGAAACCAAAAACATGGTGCACAGAGATGAGCGCAGGCGAAGAAGGAACAGGTAAGTTAGCGTCAGACCGGTGAGGCGATGTTTGGCTGGCTGTTTTGCGCCCACGCCAACGACGGATAGGGCGATGAAGGAGGCACGAACGAACGAACGAACGGTTGAGTTGCAGAGGCAACGAACGTTGGAATTTCAGTTTCCTTTGTACGGAGAGGTGCCCTTGGTGTATGCCTTTGGAGGTTGAGGCTTGCGTTTGCAAAATTGATTCATTGCCCGGCCGGGTAATTGTGGAACCAATGCCGTTCTTTGTTCTCCCCCTTGCTCGTCTGTGGCAGCAAGATAAGGTAAGGCAGGTCAGGTCAGGTACGGATATCCGTAAGGTACCTTACCTTACCTTAGCTTACGGAGTATCTATCTCAAGGGCCATTAGGAACATTCAAGGTTACCAGCCCAATCTGGCAGGGAATCACGGAATATCTTGCTGTGCATATGCGTCTAATCTTGCAGCAAAGGGAGCATGGGCAAAAAGAGGTTTAGGAAAAGCAAGTAGGTATGGAGAATGGCCAGGGAATGTGATGAAAAGAGGGTTTCTTGCAAATCAATAAAGTCACGAGTGTGATGACTCTGATGAGGGAAATCAGAATGAGAGTGGGCTGGATCCGCAGTGGCATTCGATCCGTTATGAACTGAACCTATACGCAGTACTCCGTCCGTACACTACTCCGTACATACTTGTTTGACCTTGGGAGACTCAGGAGACTCAGGAGACGAAAGAGTTAGGTAAGGCAGTAGGTAGCCCGGCGAATACGGACCGGAGACGGAGGGGGGCCAGACCCGACCGACAGCCGTGCATTGACACACGTCTGCACTCTGCACGCGGATACTGCAGGCAGGGTCTGGTACACCTCAGGAAGGTGAGGTCGGCACGTAAGGTACTTTTCTCTCTTACTCTCTTTCTATTGCCTCGGGCTGAGAACCTATACGAACGGCAGTCGGTTCTCAGACTTTGGCGAACACGATGCCCTCTTTTTCAGGATTTGAGTCTCGTGAGCCTCGGGGCTTTCAGAATTCAAAGGTAAGGTATAAGGTACGGAGTACAGGCAGGCTTAGTCAGACCTCGTACTTTGTTCCTCCTCGGTCTCGATGTACTCGGCAACCAATCAAACGTTTGACGTGCGGCCGTGCCCCGTCTTTGAATGGTGACTAGTCCGTGACTGGCTCCGTTTCGAACGGCTTCCCGTGGCTGCCATGTCTGACCTTGACCCTGCCGTCTCCGTTCTTTTTCCACCTTTGGGTTTTTTGGCGTCCAGTCCAGTCGCACCTGGACTTTTTGCTTGAGGTGGACTGTGGACTCTCTGGGCTCTGGGCTCTGGGCTCTGGGCTCTGGGCTCTGGGTTTTTGGCACCGCATCGCGCCGCGCTCTTTGGTTCCTTCTTGTCCGCTCGGTTCTCCCTGTCACTGACTGCCATTTTCTTCCTTTCCCTTTTTTCGTTTTTGTTTCTCATGCTCCCTGAACCATTTTCACCATCCCTTTCCTCCCCGGATTGAAACTGGCACAACACACACATACGCACAGAACGTACCCAGCGAATACTTACACGCCCACATACTCTGGCACGGCATCATCCAGGGACACCTCAACTTGGACTTGATCCTAGCATAAGACACTACACAGGGCCGTTGCGTTGTGTTTGCGCCTCCGACCTACTTAACGCTCCGCTTGCTGCTTCTGCAGCTCCCAGACCAGAAGTGCTTGTCACTGTTTCGCGCTGCCGTATCCTTTGTTTTTTTTTTCTTTTTTTTTTTTGGCGGTTGCAACCTCCTACTCCCGTTGCGCTGCTGCACTGCTCTCACTCAACGTAGCCTGCCCAACCGAGCCTCCCCCATGTTCTCGTCATAGCCCCCCCCTTCCTCCCATCTCTGCTGTTGCTTCTACCCCTTCTCTTCCCTTCATTTACCCTAACCTCTTCTCTCTTTCTCTGCAGTTCTCATTCCCTTCTCCCGCTCCGTGTTTCCCTCCTCCCTCCCCCGCCATTCCTTGCGTGCGGCCATCGCCAAAGGCTCCTTTCTCTCGTTCCACCCCTTCTTCCCTGCCTGTGTATGCTGCACAGCGCGGATCCCGAGTCAATCGCATCCAAAGAGAAAACAGGTGCTTGAACCGCCAAGGTTTCTCGACTGCATCATCATAGAGAGCGAGAGAGATCTATATACTACGTAGAAAGACCGGACCATTGGGTGAGTTCATCCCCCCATCTTCTTCCCAACTCGACTTCTTCTTCTTCTTCTTCTTCTTCTTCTTCTTCTCGAACACAACACACCTCCACGGACCACAATCTATACTTTTCTTTTACTCCAAGACCACAAACGGAAGGCGGACGAAAAAGAAAAAAAAGGAACGGTGGTGACTGACGTTGGCCCGGTTCTGTGGGCGCCGTGTGTAGCCAGCTCATCCCGTCCCGTCCACGTCCTACGTCCTACGAATCGCAGACGGTCGCCACCCTCCCATTGATAACCTCGCGCCGGTCCATCCCCCGCCAGTAACGCTTCTCTGCGATACCGATACGCACGACCGTCCGTACCCACCTCGGCCACACGTTGCATATAATCATGTCAAACGGTCCACCCCAGTCCATGCCTCTACAAACCCAACACCAGAACAAGGTTGATGGGAGTTCCGGTCCCTTCGCCTCAGATACAAACACCCACAATGCAGCAGACTTCAACGACATCTCTTTCCCTTACGTCTCCAACCCTCAGATCCAGTTCCAAACACACACAATAGCACCTTCGCCGCCCTTGTCCGAATCCTCCTTTCAGCAACTGGAGCCTCCCTCGAGTCAGAGACCCGGCCCCAGTCCACTTGCCGCCAGCAATTCACTCCGAATCCAGACGTCAGACTTTCATCCCAACCTCCCCACACCAACCGACATTCACTCAAGCGACGCCCTTTCGACCCCGCGCCGCCCAAGTAACGCCCTCCAGCATAAAACCTCGTCCTCCAACCTCAAACCGATATCCCGCACCCCGAGCTTCAAAGCTGCCATCGCCAACAGCCTGGGTCCCGCTTCGGCCACAAGCTCGTGCATGCCCAGTCCCATTCTCTCGGCTATGAGCGACGTCACCCCGCTGCCTTCGCCTCTGTTATCAGGAGACTCACCCGGCCCTTGGAGACGTCTTGGTGTGCGACCGCCTTCAAGGGATCAAATGCAAAACCCAGCCCCGGATTCTGTCCTCGTCACCTCTACCGGCGAATCAATAGCGGTAGCCTTGGCCAACGCCTCCAAACGCAAAGTCTATGCCGGCCTGGTGGCTGAGGGCTCTGACGGTGCGGGCGCAAAGGGGCTAGTGAATGGCAAGGCCGAACACGCGCGGAACCGGAGCATCAGCGAGTACATCCCCGACCCCAATTACGTTCCCAAGCGACACATTACCGTCTCGGGCTCCCACACGAAGCCGACAAACGGTCCCGACTCTGGCCTCGAGCCGCATATGCGCCGGGAGGCCAATCTTGCAGAATCAAGAGGCCTGACACCGGCGATTGCGCAACCACCGACCCCGCCACCTAGCGAATCATCAAGAGACTCGACCGAAATGGCGATCGGTAAACCGAAACCTGCGATACCCGAGTACTTCGAAGCCTACGGCCGCGACCGGAAGAAGAGAAGATGGAGGGCAATCAAGACGCTGGGTCAGGGAACGTTCAGTCGAGTGATGCTGGCGACGAGTCGAATGGATGACGGAAGCGACTTGCTACGAACCGACAACAGCCTCACCCCGATATCCAAAATGTCGCCATCATTTAGAAAGACTCTCGTTGCAGTCAAGGTCTGCGAACACGGCCCTCGAGGAGGAGCGAGTGAGGAGAGAATCGAAATGTCGCTTAAGCGCGAACTCGAGATCATGCAGACCATCAGTCACCCTTCTCTGGTCCACCTCAAGGCGTGGAACATTGAGCCAAGCCGGGCCATTTTGGTCCTCAGCCATTGCCCTGGTGGCGATCTTTTCGACGTGGCTACAGGCCATCGCCAGCTTCTCAAACCAGCCTTGTTGCGAAGGATGTTTGCCGAGTTGGTGGGCGCTGTACGGTACCTGCATGAGCGCAGGATCGTCCACAGGGATATCAAGCTCGAGAGTGGGTATCTCTCTTGGTATCGAAGAGATACACCTTGCTGACTACTCATAGATGTACTCGTGAACTTGACGGCACCTGAGCTCGCAGACCCCTCAATTGACTGGACGACGTACCCGCACTCGGTCATCACCCTCACCGATCTCGGTCTTTCCCGCCGCATCACCGACGACGAGAAGCTCGAGACAAGATGTGGCTCGGAGGATTATGCCGCTCCCGAGGTTATCATGGGACTACCCTACGACGGCCGCGCCACTGACGCGTGGTCTCTGGGCGTCTTGCTCTACGCACTTCTCGAAGCTCGCTTGCCTTTCGATCCTTACCCAAACACGATGGATGGCCACCGCATGCGCAGCCGCACAAGTCACCGCATAGCACGCGCGGAGTGGCGCTGGATTGACTATGCCGGCCAGGATGGCGATCACGAAAGCGACGAAGCCAAGTTTAAGGAGCGCGGTCTCCTCGGTGCCATGGAGATTACTGAGGGCCTGTTGCAGCGCGCAAGGAGCCGGTGGGTACTAGAGAAGGTGGCAGACAACGAATGGGTCAAGGGAGCGATCCAGGTCAGCGGCGGCGTGCGCTTCCGCGAAGAGGTACAAGGCGCAGAGGTATAATGATATTGGAGAGGCGTTCTCTCCGTGATACCCCCCTGGCAATAACGACGGGACACAGGAAAGGAAATGGGTTCGGTTACGGTATTTGGGGTCTGGTTGTACGAGTAGGCAGGACGGACGGACAGTGGGCGTACATGACAGCCTGGCATGCGCATGATGACTTGCTTCTTGGTTGTTCGGTGCCCCCCATTGGTTTCCCCTTTTTCTTTACTATGTTCAAGGCGAGTATCTTGCACTCGCGAGTAGGGCTGGGAGGGAGTATGAGATGTCAGGACCCTCACTCTCAGCTCGGGGACAATCAATGTCCCAGTTTACTCAGGTAACTTTTTGTTAGATTTGAGCTCATGAACTGAACCAAAAAATCTTTAGAGGCGGATGGCTCAATCTTTTTCTTTCCTTCTGTGGGGATAGCGTCGGTGTTTTGTATATATCAGCTGGGAGACCAATATTTTCTTCTTATTCATTCTACTACTGTATAACTTTTCAGACGCGTCTGACGGCTGTAGTCTACTTTTTTTTTCTTTTTCTCAAGACTCGGCATTACCTTTTGCCTTTCAGTTAGGTTTCGCTTCATGCCTCGATGTTACTCAAAATTCAAATATCAAATACCCATTTTGTTATGAAGAGGAACCCCTTTGTTAAGTGATTTGCGATGCCGTCCGTACCTTTATGTGAGGTAGGTTCCCCATATTTGGAAGGCGCTTGTCATGCTTACGTTGAAAGGTCGAGTGGCGTTCTCGGACTTTTGGGAGGAGATGTTCTAGAAGGCTGACGAGGGTTCCACGTCTGGCGAGGACCGTCTGTAGGCGCGACGTAGCTGTGTGGCTGGCTGGCTGTTCGTGGGGGGAGGGGGGTGATGAAAGGGTCGTTTGTGATTTGATATTTGTTTGAGATGTAGCTTGGTGACTGTTCAAAGGTTGGGAAACGGTCCTGGGCTCTTGGTTTAAGACGGCGGCACGTGGGCATAGATCTACCCTACGTTTTCCGTTACGATTCCGTGTATTTTTTCTTTGTTTGGTGGGTTTCTTTCACTGTTTTTTTGAGGGGAGAGGGGAGAGGGGAGAGGGGAGAGCGGTCTCTGTGATGTGGCGTAGGGGGTAAAACATGGGGCGTTGATGGGGTGATGTTGGGGGAGCTGGGTGATCGGAGACACCGGCGTGGCTTGGGGGCTAGATGACGACCGTTTTTTTTTTCCCGCTGGATGTGTGCTATTTTTGGGTTTGGACTTTGAAGGCTGAGTAGGTGGACCCCGACGTTGGAAACCGTTGGTTTTTTTTTCGGGGATGAGATTCGTTGATTCGGGAGGTAAATGGCGGGAAGACGGACGGGGTTGGTGGTATCAAGTGGCGAGAATCTTCGGCGCGGAGGGACCGGGGTGCGAGTCCGTTTCGGGGCGGGTGGTTGCGGGGTCCGGGGCTGTGGGGACCCGGAGGGGGCGGGGGTTGGGCTTGGGTGTGGAGAGGTGCCGGCGGGATGGGTTGTGACGATGCAGGTTGTTGAGACTTTTGACTAGATCCTGGGATACTCGTGTGGCTTTACACGAAGTTTGTGGTTTTCGACGACGGGTGAGGATATTTGTTGGAAGCAGAGGATTTGGGACGCGGATGAGTGCCAGGTAGTTTATGTTTAACGTCGCCTATAAGAGCTGTGGGCATTTACCTCTGAGGGACTGGCCTGGTTTTCCGTACGGTGGTAGGGTAGGTACCTGCCTTATATATAGCAGCACTCGACGAGGACTTTGTGTTTCTGAGAGCAGGCCAGTGACCAGAGTGTTTCGGTGTGCGGGTTTGATGCGGCGAACAGCCCAGATTTTGCGAAAGCACCACGGTCTCGTTTCCTACGTCTGGCCTGAAGCATACATAGCATCATATCAGTACTGAGTAAAGCTCCTCATTCATCGTTTATTCATGACAAATACCCAGCGGGTGGAGAAGCGTATCTAGTGTTAGGGTATAACTTTATGACGAGACTTGGGATATCACGGACAAGGGGTCTAGCTGGGAATCCTGCCTTAGGTGAACCGTATCCCTGACTTTGCAGAGTTTCCTAAGGAACTTGGCGATTTAGGTGGTGGCGTCCTTCAACTTGTAGAAGCCCTGACGTGGTTGAGCCAAGATACAAGCGCTCCCTATATGGGCTTTTATACTAACTTATTGCCCCGGCTCTGTTCCTGACTGGGCAAGTCCGGCATGTGCCCGCCAAGAAACACCTTTCACCCGTATAGAACTTCGAGGTCAGAGGCCTGATGTGGCAGACACCTCGGACTACGATAAAAATGCGATGCCGTCGGGTGCTTGACTTCGGTATGTTAAACCTTGGGCTTCGGTGATCGTTGTTATGCATCTTGCAAGTTGATTGAAGAAGAGTGAGAAGAGAACGAAGACGGTCTATAATTGAAATGCTGAAGATTGAAGTTCTCGGGGAATTCAGGAATGGATATGCTATATACAAGGTGCGACTGCCGTGAGACTACTCTCATACATAAATCTTGCCCTTGCCAACAGTCATTGTCAGACCTCTGTCACGTATTGAGATCGAATACACACAGACTCGTGAAAGGGATTGGTGCGGAGCGGGAATACTGTTCATCTGGTATGATATCGAATGCCTAGATTCTTTTACAGTCATGTTGCTTAGAGCTTCCTTCATCCTTCGGTCCCGGTGATTTCGAGCTGCCGTAGCTGTCTGACCCCGCATCCCCTCCCCCGGACCTTGGTTCTTTTGAAAGGAAGTTGAGCGTGATGAGTGGACATTTATATAAATCCCGGAGTATCATCTCAGGTCTTATCAGTCTCTCATCTTCGATAAACCTTTGCCAAAGACTTTTGACTGTGGTGGATTGAGTGGGAGAGATATGAGGCAGGATATCTATTGTCATATGGCATTCACCGCGAATACCACCATCGTCAGTGACCGAGACTTTTGTCTTTCTGTGCGATCTTCTTCAATTGTTGACATCGTTCACGGCCTCTAGCTCAAGAACGATCCATGCAATACAGCCACATACCTTACTTTTGAACTCCCTGAACCGTTATTCTTTCCATGCACACGCGAGTGTCTCCTTCTAGTTTACAATCCTACTACCATGGCGCGCGTTCCCACTCAGAAATCTCCACTGAATGTTGAGATACTTTCTGCCGCTGATCAAAGAAGCTCAAAAGACCACATCGTTCCCAGGCCAGAGAACGTCATACGCTGCCCCTTCATCCAGGTTGATTGACCCGCCCATCACCGCCAAATTGGCGGGATCGGAAAAGTTCATGTCTGCTGGCCCGATGAATTGCCCCAAGTCATCGAGATCTCGCCACGAGAAGCCTCTGACTAGCAGATCTGGCTGATGAGGGAAAGCAGTCATATTCGAATGCGCATGGCCATGCGACATCCCACCAAACCCTTGATGATGGTCGGCATGTCCACCGAGACCTCCATACCCATTGCTGTTACCGGCACCGGCCGAGCTCGGTACAGTCGGTACATGCACCGACACGGACCCGGACCCTGCGCCATTATGGAGACCGAACGCCGGACACGGCACTCCGGTGTTGGTGGCATCGACGGCGTGGCCGGCCGGACCGGAGATGGTGACGTTGGACTGTAGTGTTGGCCCTTGACTGCGTTGCTGCTGTTCCTCTGGTTTACTGCGCCACAGCAGGGATAGGAGACGTGCATAACGCTGGCCTAGGCTGTGAGGGCTCAGGGACGAGCGTTGGAGGCCTTCGATTGTGACGTTTATTGAGCGGCGGACGCTTTCTGAGGCTTCGCTTCCTAGGGCGCCGGCGAGACGGGCCTACTTACGTCAGTTCACGAAAGGTACGAGAGATGGGGAGAGGGACGGTGGTTGGGTGCCATCGCCGTACCTTGAAGAGAAACACGGCCGCGTAGATCACATAGAGGTAGTACTTTAGCGGCATGTACCTTAACCCAGTAGCCGGATCTACAGAAGAGTTGAGGATGTTAAGAAGAGAGTTGGCGGCGTCCATTGATTCGTAGATGAAGCGGGCGTCGGGGGTGCTGGCGAGGTCTGCGAAGAGGGGGCTGCTGATTGTCGTCGTCGTTGGCGGTGGCGGCGGCGGCGGCGGTGGTGGGTGTCTTGCTGGCGCTTGGGATGCCATCGTTGTCTCGTGTCCGTTGTGTTGTTGTTTCTGATCTTTTGAGGACATGTTCTGCTGTTGATTCTGTTGGTATTGCTGTTGGCTTTGCTGCATCTGTTGCTGTTGCTGTTGCCGGGCTTTGGTGATTGCGCGGTTGATTGTTGCTTGAAAGGCGAAGGCGTTAATGTAGAGGCGGAGGAATTCATAGGAGAGGTTGAGGCCTGCTTTTATTAGGGGCGTGACTGGAGGTGGAGTGCGTTAGTTGCGTTCGTCGATGGAGCGTAGAGCCCGAAGGATGGCTTAAAGGGGTTGTCGACTTACAGTTGAGGCTGCCCCAGACGATCTTCCATTTTCGGAGTACTGCAAAAGAGTCGTCCTATGGTTGTTAGCTGACGAAGGTGAGGGGAAATGGCAATCGAGGGTGATGACTATCGATTGCCAAGTGGAGAGATGGCCAGGGGAACTCGACTTACGATATACCTCACGTACTCTCCGCCGAGGTAAAGCTGAGCTCTATGACTCGATGATGAGTATAGTATGTCATGAGCATTGCTGAAGAGCTGTATCAACTCAAGCTGAGCCTGGAACAGCTGTCCGAGGTTGTCTCCCCCAACTTCCTGTATCCTCAGGGACGGGAAGTCCGCAGAGCGTGGTACTGTTGACGGTCCTGGCCCACGGGACCAGAACCCTTTGCCTACACGGATCGACACTTCCCTGTCACTCATGTAGCAAGCTGATAATCCAAAGACACGAGCGTCAGCACAATTGCACCATGACTTGTCACCGAGGAAAGGCTTACCAGCCCAAACCAACCTCTTCCTCCGAAACGTCTCCGACGACGGGCTTGTCTTATCCGACAACAACCCCGTCTGCTCCAGACTCTGCAGGTACCCCAGCCGTATCGCGACGCCAATCTGCATCCACGCGCCCTCGTCCTCCTCGCCGCGTCCAACAGTAGGCTTCTCCTGCAATCTCTGTGGCGCCCACTGCGCGAGGATGAGCAGGGCCTCGACGGCGCCGACGGTGGTGGACCCTTTGTAGATGAGCTTGGAGATGAGGGTCTCCATGTACCGCGAGCAGGCCTCGTGGACCCGGGTCATGGAGGGCTCGTCTTTGGAGGCGACTGTGAAGATTGCGGTGACGAGGTGGGGTTCTGAGTCGATGAGGGAGGAGACTGTGGCGGGGGTGTGGGTGAGGATGCATTTGTCTGCTACAGGGAAGAAGGGGTGGAAGTGATCGATGTATCTGGTTGTGATTAGCCCGACTCGGAAGTACCTGAGAGGAGGGAAACCTACAATGTGAGTAGACGTGAAGCGACAGGTAGACTCAGAACTCCGTCTGATATTGGCGGGTAAAGTGTTGCCGCAGGTGTAGATGGTTTGCGTGACCCTTTCCTGGGACTGCACTTATCCCTACCCGGAGCATCACTCACAGACAGGTGCCGCATATCGTCACGCCGTTCCTCCCCATCGAGGTCAGCAACCTGCGCCAGGAGGTTAAGCGCATCTGAAGGGTTCAACAGGTCGCTCGAGGTGATGTGGCCCTCGATATCGCCGGAGCTCTTGAGGGACCGGGTCGACCGGCCGCCGGGGCTGTCCGGCTGAGAAGTGGAGCCGGGCCAACTCGCCGGCCTCTCTACCGGCCCGTCGTCGTCCTCTTCGGGGGAGCACGACCAGGGCTCACCGCCGTCGTTGAGGTGCCGGGAATCCGCCGGGCTGGTGGAGCGCCGGTGGTGCATGTGTTGGTCTTCTCGGAGGTTCGTCGCCGAGGAAGTGCCGACGTCACCACCTCCCGGTCTCAAGTCATAGGCTGCCGGGCCGGTTACGGCGTCCGAGTGCTGCGGTGGTTGTTGATGCGGGAAGGTGATGGCATCGCCCTCACTTTGTGGTAAGCGGACGAACTTACGGGGCCGTCGACCGCCCCTTCTTGATGTTGCCAGGACGCATTCCTTTTGTTCTCTTACACAGCGACGGCAGGGTGGTATACCTGGGTTACCACCATAATCTCTACATGAGGGGGTAACAATGTGGTGTTAGTCAAAAGACGAGCTGGGCCTTGGTAGACGTTCCTCATGAGTTTCGAACCAACCACTCGTGTCTCTTAACCCAATTCCCGGCCTGCATGCCGTGGGATGTTGGTGTACATTTGTGTTCATGGACATAACTCATATGAGAGAGGGGTCATTGGTACGAAGAAAGAAGTTTGCTCACAAGTCACATCTCGTCTTCCTGAGCCGGCAGGAGACACAAGCCCTCGATACCCGCCTTTCTTTCCCAGTAGCCGTCACCGCGTGAGGCAGGCGGTGGTGCTGCTGCTGATGCGGGGGACTGACCATCGTCGTAGAAGGCCGGCGGTCGGTGACGGGGGCGGCGGCAGCGGTGTCCACAGACATGGTGTTGCGATTATTACGTCGGCGACTCGGTGTGCTCGGTTTCTCCTCCTTCTCCTCCTCCTTTTCGGTCCAAGCGTGTGGGCGTGAGGGGGCAGCGGCGGCGGCGGAAGCGGCAACGGCAGCGCGCGGTGAATGTCGGGCCACCGCGGCGGTTGGTGATGGACCGATGGTGTTTGGATTGAGTGGAGCACAACTGAGGGGGGACTCTGGGGACTCTGGAGGCGTGAGAGCCCGGATGCGAAGGGGGTAAAGAGAGCATCGGCACGGCAATCCAGGGTTGGTCGTCCGTCATCCACGGAAGTACGGCAATGTGGCTGGCTTGTTTCGGCGATAGTTGGGGGGGGTTTTAATGTTTTTTCTGTCTAGCGGTGGTATTGTCGGCGTAAAATTCGATGCATGACGCACCTTTTGACGGTGAAGGTTTACGCACTACCCTGTTTTGCGACTCTCAAGACTTCACAAATGTATACTTTTAAGGAGTAGGGTATAATTCGCAGGTCTTACCGATCGAGAGCTAGCTCGTCCCCAAAACCCCTCTTCCTTTGAACTTTGAGTTTATGGCGGCACAGCTGACTTCTAAGGGGGAAACGGTAGGGAGTACTTGACAGCACTCTAGGATCTGCACTAATACTATCCGTACCTATCCGTACTAACTAGCATAGTAGTAGCTGCATAGGATTCGAGACCCTGTTGAACTCTACACAAGGTTGGTCTCAACATCCATGTCCAATCGCGTGGATATCACCAACAAGACAAAAACTCCTGCTCGTCATCTGCGACGAAGCAGAAAAGTTCCCATTTTCTTTTCCCAAGTAATAGCGTTCCATTCGGCGAACAATCTCTATTTTGCCTCGGTGGGTTAGAAAAGTCTCGGAGTCTCCTCCCTCTCGTTCGGCACTCATTTCAACCCGCCGGCGAGGACCAGCTCTTGGCCAGTAAGATATCCAGTCTTGACAAACCTGGGGGCGGACGGCGATCACTGGTCAGCACAAATTGAGAAAAAACAAAAGAGCACCACAATAGTTCCCGCCGGTCAGTTCGGTAACTTACATTACGACTACGTTTGACACTTCCTCGGGAGCGCCTAATCTGTGGACCGGGACGCTGGCAGCAATGGCCAGCCCCGGATCTGTGGACCTCAACTCCTCAAGGTCATCTTTACTATCCCAGGTTCTATAGGGTGCTCATGTCAGTAAAATGCCAAGACGGGACTATACACGACAAATGTCTGCTGCTCACGTTGATTTCGGAGTGGCAATCATGCCAGTGGCCCCAATCATGGCGGGCAGCACCTGAGAAGCAATGTCAGCACAGCCCAAGCAACAGTCCATACTTCACTTCGACCCTCGGCCCGAAGACGATGAAAGTTGAGGCTTACAATATTCACGGTAACACCCTCCGGTGCCAAGAACGTGGCCAAATTAAGACCCATTGAGCTGCGGCTTAGAGTTAGACAAGCTTCGGCCCCCATTTCTCGGTCTCGCCGTAAACCACCCCAGAAGACCGGGACATCCCGTCGGGGAACTAATTAAGAAGATATACGAACATGCCAAGTGCGGATAGGCACATCCCAAAAGGCAACAAGAAAAAGAGGACTGGGAAACTACTCACCAGAGAGCACCCTTGGTAGCGGCGTAGTGGCACCCGTTGATTCCCCCACCGCGGCTCGCAATGCTGCCCACGAGAACGACACGGCCCCACCCCTGAGCGCGCATGCCGGGCAGGCAGGCCTTTGTCACGACGAACTGGCTGCGGGCGTTGACCTCCATCATCTCGTCCCAGTCGTCCTCGCCAATGTCCGCCGGGTCGCGGATCCGGCGACCGAGTCCGGCGTTGGCGACGAGCACCGAGACGGCCTTGTGCTTCTGCGCGACATCGCTGTTGGCGAAGATGCCGGGCACCAGGTTCCGGGTCGATTCCCTGGAGGAAAGGTCGGCCTGAAAGGGGACGAAGAGCTGCGATGGATACTTGTCGCGCAGCTGTTGAGCTAGAGCATCCGCCTTCGCCTGTTCTGGATGTTAATATACCGAAGAGATTAGGCCCGTGGTTTGCGTGGGTGGCCTCACGGGCCGTAGACCCGTACGGTTCCCCGTGCACCCCGTGGCCCCCTCCCCATCTATCATCGGTGATGCCGTACCTGACTTGACGAATAGTGTAGTGCGACATCGCAGCCCTCTGCGGCGAGAGCATGGGCAACAGATGAGCCTATGCCACCACTGATCGCCGGTGAAGATTATCTGGTCAGCGGGAACATACGATGACAGCCTCACTAGCGGAGGGGTTCAAGGTGGGATGGCCACTTACCTCGCCCCTGTCACTAGAGCTAGGCGGCCCTGGGTGGTGTTGTCTGTGCTTCTAATGCTGTATTGGACCATCTTGACAGTTGGACCCTTGTAACAGACCTGCAAGCGGTTCGAGACTTTTGGTATGCACCTTGAAGATAGGTAGGTAACAGAGCACGAGCTATTCCTGTTCGAGAGGTACTCGTCGGCGTCGTGTCTGGACTGGGATATCTGGGCTATTCCGTAGGTACGGAGGTAGACATCCAAAGGTTTAGATGAGTTGGTTCATAAGGTCGATTGAGAGGGCCCTGAATGAGGGGTTGGGAGAGGCGCGGATCGAAGGCCGAGCTTTGATAGCCGAGAATGTTCAATTGCCGCCGCTATCGGTGACAGTAAACTGGAGCATGAATCGCGGGTGGCACCAAACATGCCACAGCACATCGTATTGTTCTCGTGTAAAGGGAATGGCAAAGACGCCCTTTTCTAGTTAGGGACACTATTTGATGGCTACTGCAAGGCAATTGAGAGCTTTCGGCAAATGAACATTGAACAGCTGACCTGGATCCATCTCTATAGTGTATTGGCAATTGCTGACCTTCAAGTCTCTTGAGTATTGTCAATTGCCGACTTTGAGGTCGTGACGCGGTCACAAAGAAGCTACAACGCCACGAATGCGTACCAAAAGTCCAAACTTTCAGTAGCCGACGCGTCTCACCAGCAGAAACTCTGCCTGCATCGGTTATCCAGAAAGCCACTCTTTTGCTTGCGTGTCAACATTTGAATTGCCGTCCGATGAAGCAAGTTGCTAAGAAAACTCTGACGCGATTGGTCTCGAGATGGCTCAGACGGCATTCGACGTCTCCCCTTTCCGCAGTGAAACCCCAAACCCCCCGCAGAAATGCTCTACCCCGTGTTGTGTGGATTCCCGGGGAAGTGGTACTAAACGCGTCGATCTTGATACTTGGCGTATGATCACGAACTATCCGATCGTTTCTGAAATTGTGTCCATGTGTTTATAAACGTTCACAGAGAACCTTCGGACGACAGCTTTCGCGGGGAAGCGTTCTGGTTCAGTTCAGACAGTGAGCTTACCGCACGCTCAAGGTGCAAGAGCCGCTTCTTTTCTACACGCCATACTCTTTCAACTCCTGAGTTTACAGAGACGAAACTCTTTACTCAAGATGGGTGAACTTCGAGGGCAGCGGCTTGTCTTGGCCGTCAGCGTTCTTACATCGTTGGGTTTTATGCTCATTGGTTATGACAATGGCCTCATGGGAGGCTTGGGTAGGTTAACTCTACAGACTACAACGAGCTGCCAAGAGTTGGATCACTTTCTAACAGTTCTCTTTAGTCAATGCCCCGGCATTCAACTCGACGTTCGACTCTCCGGATCCGACCATGACAGGCCTCATTGTGGCAATCTACGAAGGCAAGTTGACTTGACGAGGGGACTCGAAGTCCACTATTGCGGTCAACTGACTGTGGTATCTCTAGTTGGTTGTTTCTTTGGTTGTGTAGCAACGGCGATATTCGGCGAGAAGTACGGCCGCCGGAAGACCATTGGAACCGGTTGCTCTATCATGGTCGTCGGTGCTATCATCCAAGCTGCTTCATACGGACGCGCCCAGATGATTGTCGGGCGAATCGTCTCGGGTGTCGGAATGGGCATCGTCAACTCCACTGTACCTGTCCTTCAAGCCGAATTCAGCCCCAAAGCAAGCCGTGGCATTTGTAAGTTGGAACTTTCCCGTAGATGCAGCTGAGGTTGCAAGGCATCTCGACCGACTTTAAAGTCAGGAAACTGTGTAGACCTTTGCTAACCTCACGAATTACAGACGTCTGCGCACAACTATCTACCCTAAACTTTGGAATCTTCCTCATCTACTGGATCGACTACGCTTTCTCGTCACACCTTGAAAGCTACGCCTGGAGAGTCCCGGTTGCTCTGCAGTGCATCTGCATCCTGCCGATGTTCATCATTCTGCAAATCATACCAGAGACCCCACGATGGCTTGCGGCACACAACCGATCAGATGAATGCCTGGCCGTCCTGAAGCGCCTCAAGTGTGACGAGGACGAGGACACAATTCTTGCTCTGCACAACTCGATCACGCAAACGGTAACGTACGAGGCCGAGAATAGCGCGAGCTCGTGGCGAGATCTCTTGGTGCAAGACCGTATTCAGAGCCAGAGGAGATTTCTCATTGCGTGTTTCTTGCAAGGCGCACAGCAGCTCGGAGGAATCAATGCTATCATCTGTGAGTCATATTCATAACTAAAATCGTTTCTTTCTATTTTGATTCAGGTATACTGACAGCTGTCCTTTTTGAAGACTACAGCGGCACTCTCTTTGAGAAGAGCATCGGATTCGATAGCCACATGTCGAGTCTCATGTCTGGATTCTTACAGACTTGGTTCTTCGTTGCCTCGTTTATTCCATGGTTCTTGATCGATCGCGTGGGCAGGCGACCCTTGGTAAAGATTCATCCCCCCTTCATTTCCCCAAACCGTGGTGGGAAAAAGTCAAATTAACGAGATACGACAGCTCTTGTCCATGATTAGCGTCATGGCGGTCGTCATGGCAGTTCAAGCAGCTCTTATCTACCAGGTCCAGAACTCTACTGCCATCGCCAAATCAGCTGGCATTGGCGCTGCGGCAATGCTGTTCGTTTTCCAGGGTGCCTTTACCATCGGCTTCCAGGCAACCGTCTGGGTTTACCCGTAAGTCTCCTCATCTAGCTGTTCTACCCTTCGTGTGGAGTCTTTGCGCTAACTGCCGTGCTCGTATTACAGGTCGGAGATTTTGCCTTTGCGGATTCGGCAGCTCGGCTCGTCTATTTCCAGTGCAACCAACTGGATTTTCAATTACGTGAGTCACCTTGCGATCGAGATAAATGAGCGTTTTCTTACCAACTTGAAAGATGGTTGTCCAAATTACTCCGATCTCTATCTCGAGTATTGGATGGCGCACTTACATCATCTTTGCGGTTTTGAACGCGGCGTGGGTACCCGTCATCTACCTGTTCTTCCCCGAAACCAAGGGATTGGAGCTGGAGGATGTTGATCGCCTGTTTGCCGGCGATGACTTTGAAAATACGATCCATGACAGAGACAGCAAGCATGAAGTCTGGGATATCGAAGATGTCAGGGCGTGATTGTGGTAGCTGCTGGGTTAAGACTCAAAAAGCACAGATTGGAAGCCATTGCGGCAAAACGAAAAAGGGGGCATTGAACGTAGATTTGCTGAGTGAACTTCATGTGAAATTCTTGGTATGAATAAGAGCAGAGTTCTAAAACCGATCATCTGTGATATGGTATCTTTTACGTTCGTTAGCAGTCTTCATGCAGTTGCTCTGGCACGGCCAAGACGAGCCAGTCTCAAAAAGTGGACGGAATGCTATCTTCATGGCTCAACTGGCGAGAAGACCCTCTTCTGGGTAAAATTGGTATTTGATAACTTCTCTGAGAATCTAGAAATCCATCTGAGGGAGAAAGCTCTCGATGCTCATCGACCTCGATACATGAAGGACTCGAACTTCCCGCATCCTGACTCGGTGACGCGGCTTGGACTACAACTAGCATGGTAACAGTCTACACTCTACAGCAACCGGTTGGCCTCCGGTGAAACTGAAATTATGTTGACGTGCAATCCTTGAGTGGACTAATACAATCAATATTCGTAGGCCCTCGTTGTGTAAACGCCGACCCGTGACTATGCACGTGAGGGAGACGCAGCTCTTGAGACATTTGCCGAACGCAGGCCGAACGCTGGCCACAGACCCACGAACTCTATCCTGTGACAGGAACAGGTGCATCGTGCCCGCAATCGTGCCCCGCATCCGTGCGACCTGGAGACACAAAAACACGCCAACTGATTGCTCTTCAACCGCCGTCCAACCGTTGAACGTCGACGCCAAGAATTCCCGCAGTACTTCTCGAAGAACCTTCTTGGCAGTTGAAGGAAATACGACGTTCATATTAATCAGCTCACCGCATAACTCATCTTCAGCTTCTCGCAATGGCAAACTTTGTCGTCTACGACGACCGAGTCAAGAAGCTGTTCGGCTCCGCACCGTCGCTCGAGTTGTTGCACGAGAACCAGGACTACCCTTTCGCTCATGAGGCAGGCGTCTTCATCGAGCGCAACAATACGCTTTTCATTACCAGCAACCAGTACAACGACCATGCAGCCGGCGGTCGCAAGATCCAGATCTGCCGCGTCACGCTGCCGTCTGATGGCAGTTCCAAGACGAAATGTGAGGAGATCAACCCCGCCATTATAACGATGGCCAACGGAGGCGTCAACTACCTGGACGGGGTCGTCTTCTGCGCCCAAGGCACGCACTCCGCGCCTGGAGGCCTGGTATTCATGGAGGCGGAACCGCCCTACCAGACCCGTATGATGGTCAACTCGTTCCACGGACGGGAGTTCAACTCTGTCAACGACGTTGTGGTGCACAGTGACGGCTCTCTGTGGTTCACCGACCCGATTTATGGCTATGAACAGGGTATCCGGCCGAAGCCGAAGCTTCCCAACCAAGTTTACAGATATGATCCCATCCGTGGGTCGATTAGGGCCATGGCTGATGGCTTTGGCCGGCCGAATGGTATTTGCTTCAGCCCCGACGAGAAGACTGTGTACATTACGGACACCGACTGGATTCATGGCGATGGCTCCACTGATCTCACACGAGCGTCAACAATGTGAGTCCTCACTGCGTGGCTTCACCAGCTAGGGTACGACACCTCTATGAGATTAAATGAACTAACAAAGATTAACAGTTACGCATTCGATGTGGTCCCCTACTCAGGCGAGCCCTTTTTGACAAACAGGCGTCTCTTTGCCATGGCTGATACCGGCATCCCGGATGGCATCAAGTGCGACGTGCACGGAAACGTGTACAGCGGCTGCGGTGACGGTGTCAACATCTGGTCTGCAGGAGGTGTTTTGCTAGGAAAGATTCTGGTTCAGGGTGGTGCTGCCAACTTCTGCTTTGGCCGCAATGGAGAAATCTTCATTCTGAATGAGAACCGATTGTGGAGGGCCAAGTTGGCAGATGATACGAAGGGCGCATTACTGTGTATCTAAGCATATATACAAGCATGGTCTCGGTGTAAAATAGACGCACGAGCCTCAAAGAACTGAGAACAGCGTTTCTATCTACTTCTTCTGTTCCAACAGCCACTGAATACCCTTGAGAGTATCTTCCACGAAGGTCCTGCTCTTCTCCAGCAGTGGCCAATTAGTCCAAAAGTAGTGAGGCAGCCCGGCGTAGATATCAAGCTTTGTCTTGACCCCAGCTTCCTCTCTCAACACCCGCTCATAGATGAGGCCCTCGTCCCGGAAGGGATCCAGCCCAGCCAGCTGGAAGTATGCAGGTGGCAGCCCCTTGTGACCTTGACTGATTCTGCCATAGTGAAACGGAATAAAGAGAGGACTCTCCACGTCGGGCTGGATGATAGCACGCAGTGCCGCTTCCCCATCACCGGTGGTATTGCCTATGACGGGGTCTTTGCATGGCGTGACGGAGGGGTGGCTGAGATACTCGGGGCGATACCTTTCGGGTATGGATTCGGGAGGAGCGAGGCACATGATAGCTGGGACGCAGAGGTATTGTCCCGTGAGCGGCGGGGAGAGATTGTTGTCGCGTGAGAGGTGGGCGAGGACAGCTGTGATGTTACCGCCCGCGGAGCCGCCACCGATGATGAAGCCTTGAGAAGGGTCTGCGCCTAGTTCGGTTGCGTTCTTAGCGGCCTGGGACACGATTCCTGGTCAGTCATAATACAATTATGGAGATGGTACACATGAGCTACCCATTGCAACGCGTCCCAGCTGTCATTGACACCGGTTGGAAAGGGGAATTCGGGAGCGAGTCTGCTTTAAGTCAGTGTCGATACCAAACATTAAGGTTCAGGCCGTAAGCTAACCGATACTCGACGTTGATGCAAACTGCGCCGAGATCCCTACTGAACAGGCGGCAGTTAACCTCTTCATCGGAGAGATCACCCATGCACCACCCGCCTTCGTGATACATAACAATGAGCGGGCTGCCCTTAGATGGGGCGTTCACAGGGGTGTAGATCCGAATGGCGATCTCATGGCCGTCACTCATGGTGACCTTGCGGTCTTCCTCGCGAACCTGCTCCGGAATGGGGCCGGGGAGGTATCGCAGGTGATGGGACTCACGCAAGCGCGTCGCTCGATGTTCTCGCATCGCGAAGAAGTCATTTCGTCCAAAGTAAGGATCTCCACGTTGCGGGTCACGGAGAGGCCGGGCAGCGAGTTCCTGGCGAAGGAGTCATGGTGTTAGCATTTATGCATGCACTGAGAAGATAAAGGTTAGTGGATTGTAAGCTGGCGTGAACTTACGGCCTCGATTGACGGATCGACTATGCCATAGGCGAGGAGTTCTTCACGAGTTCGCGGTGTCATAGCTCACAGTTTCGTTCAAATCAGTAAATCAGTCTAGCGAGTTGCTGAATGTGGTTCCAGATGAACTTTTGCGGTGTTTTGCGGGGATGTAAGCTGACGGAGCCCGTTGTGGACGTGGCACGTTGGAAACTTCAACGCTAATGTTGAGAAGGATCTCAGATTATCTAATCAGTAAAAACACAATGGAACGACTTGTATTGAGCATTGAATCGAAGTACAATTCAAAACTTGTCTTGGTTGAGATAAGCATACTTACTACCTTACCCGATGAATTCGTAGTCTGCCCTATTCCGCGTAGTGCAATCGGAAAGAGGACGCCTTGGTTGCCTCAAGTAACATAGCCCACACAAAGGTGGTTTCAAATCCGTGTACAAACGGCAAATGCACACATTCGCGGAAAGATTTGAGATAGATCGCCTTTGATGGGAATAACATCTTTGATGGTACGGCTAATCGATCCAGACTATATTAGCTATGTCAAAAGAAGAGAGGCCGGGACTATTGTGATCCATCAACCAGTCGTCTGCTATGATATCCTATGCGTCGCAAGATGTATAGATGACTGTAAAGAACAACAAGCACCTGTTGGTGTTGTGTTTCATACTAAGGGAGGCGTCCAACACCATTGGCCCCAGTGAATGGGATTGTCATCGAGTTTTCGGCCCCCAAGGCTTCTGAGCGAGGGTTCAAGAGACAAGGGGCTTCGAATCACCAAGGAAACGGTCGAGAAAGCGATTGACCGAGCTGTCCACACCGATCAATTGGCTGGCACACGACAAGGCGACCAGTTGCCTTGCCAAGCCCTGGAAGAAAGGAACCCAAAGTCGACGCGGACGCGCCACCAAGCACGCGTGATGTACTAGATACCCTTGCCAGAAGTGTAAACAGCCTACACACCTCTTCTTTGGGGCCAATAGAATTAAGAGCTAATATCGGATCGTAGGACATGTCTCGCGGATTGCTGCATTTTGCCACCTTGAGGAAAGTGATTTCCGATGGACTCAAATGCTGGGAGACCGTGAGACGTCTGTAAGAGTCTCTCGAAAGGCACTGTCGAAGTGATGGTTTTGTTGAAACTCCAGTCTCGCGCCCAGAAACTTTAAGCCTGGAACGGCGAAAAGTGATTATTCAGGGAATTACTTGTGAACTGCAAGTTTTGAAGGCTGCGTCTGCCAGTGCGGCTGTAATTCCAATGACCCTTCACTTCCTCGAATGCCCCAGCCACCCGTCCTACCACTAAGAGAGACTGATGGGATTGATCAGGGGTTTGGATGTATCAGCACGACAGATCGTCGGTAATATCTCAGTGAGGTCTGTTGGAAGATTGTTGCAGCTACTAGCCAAAGAAGACCCTGTCCACGATGCGACGTGTCTCCTGCATCCTGCCACACCCTCACGAAGTCACGGCTAGGCAGAGCCATTGATTTGTCTACATTTCACGATACTGTCGAGAGAAGAGATTATCGAATGGCCGAAATTAATCCAAGAAGGAGAACAAAAGGATATGACCATTAGGGCTTCAGATGTCGCTGTTATCGTGGGTTAGCCTCCGATTTATTAGGGCCCCAAAAAGCCAACAGCTATCTCATGCTCCCCTTTGACTTTGCAGAGTCGGGTTAGGACTTAGAGGACCGCGCCTCGCACTCTTTCCTTCACTTTCTCCTCCTTTTCAGATTTTCTGCACGTCTTCAACCTGGATGAGACGCGGTGGTCTTGCATATCGCAACTCTTCATCGTTTTCTAAAGTCTTTTTAGAACGCCCCGAGTAAGTGAAAATTGTCAAAAAGACTCTAGCCATTCTTAACAATGTACAAGCGAGCGGTGGACAATCGATTTGATTGATCAAATCAGTTTGACCGAAGTACTCAGGCTGGCGGGATCGCGGTCCGCTAGCTAGATTACTGTCAATTATTGAACTACAAGAGCTAACTTCATAGATACGCAGAGGCCTATGACTTCGTCAGAGATGGAACGCGGTGGGGAGAGACATACGTCGCCCGCCAAGAATCCCACGTTTGTCAATAGTGTCTCCGTCAAGCCCGTCCAGCACTCGGCCGAGCACAGGCCTGACGACGCCGAGGCGGATATATCACAAGGTTTGACGGAACCTCAGCCTTCTCCTAGGGCAGAGCAGTGAGTCCCAAAACCATTTTACGCCCTTTTGCTTCTGACCAGCTAAGTTTATCTCTGTAGGCTCTCTGAATTCTCACGACTCCGAGCCTCAAGCACAGTTGCTGCACAATGCGGCTCTTCACGATCGACTCAAGCCTCACATGGAGAGCGGAGCGCAACTTCAGAAATCGATCAAATGCAGGGCTCGAAGGACCCGAAAGACTCGAAGGACCTGAAGGAGCAACGAGCTTCAGATAAAAGTAGCTATCGAGAGATTATGGAGGAATTGGTTAAACAGGCTGGCAGTCACCTTCATAACCAGAATAAGGAACCGAGCCAGGATGAGTTCGATATATCTTTTGAACGACTAACTAAGGTGTCACGAGAGCACAACAGCTCCAACTAGCAGCCACACTTTCAAGAGAACAAGAACTTAGTGTAGGAATCAACCACAGAACAGATGTTGTCCAAAATCGAAACGGTTCACTATCCACTTCACCGTCGGGGGCCTACCGTTGTCGACGGCTGTCGCGGCTCACGAGTCAGACCGGGATCCATTTTGCACCCAATCCACACTTTGATGGAGTCTTTCTGCGCCCTACGTCATCAAATGACATCATGCCGTCGCAGAACCGTTGACCGAAGGTTTTCGGTCCTTTTCGCAGCCTCCCGTTGGTCATCTTGAAGAGAATCAATGGGCGGGCCGATAGAGTGTTCCTTTCGAGGTCTGCCCCTCCAACCCCTCGATGTGGGTCATATCGGAAAGAAGCGTAGAGAGGAATGCCATTTCACAGCCTCATGTTGTAGACACTTGTCAAGTGCCAGATCAAGAGAAGAGAAGAGATGCCATCTATACCAGGTAATTGAGTACAGTTTCGGAGGGATTGTCAGGAACATCCTTGAGCCTTCCTGTCCACGCATTGCTGTCATTGGCAACGAAGCTTGCGATAAGACATCCTCGACAGGGAAGTAAATGCAGTGCCGTATTCCTGAAACCTGTCTGCGCTCTTTTTTTTTGGAACCCACTTGCCCCTCCATCCATGATCCGCCCAGGGACCGTCGCGTTGTTCCTGAAGATGACCCCCCACCTTTCACAAGCTCGCCGATCATTGAAAATCTGTCACCAACAGTAACAAAGTTTCTTTCTTCCCTCTCTTCACTCTGTTTTCTCCCTCATATCTTCATTTTTAGAATTGTCATTCCATATCCTTCAAGATGCCTCAGGTAAGCCAAAATCCCAGCTTCCATGGGTAAACATAATGAGCTATCTCAAGGTCATTCTATCTAACCGCTCTCATGACAGATCAAGTGCCTTCTCTTCGACTGCGATAACACGCTCGTTCTCTCCGAGAACGCTGCGTTTGAGGCCTGCGCCCAGCTCGCCAACCAGATCCTCGAGAAGTTCGGGTTCGAGAAGCGCTATGGCGGCACCGAGCTTATGCACCAGTTCGTCGGTCAGAACTTCCGCAGCATGATGACCGGCCTCTGCGCCCGTCACGGCTTCACCATCCCCGCCGACGAGTTCGACCAATGGGTCGCCAAGGAGCTCGACACAACCATTGCGAACCTCCGCGCAAAGGCTGAGCCCTGCGAGAACGTCATTGAGGTCCTCGAGAAGCTCCAGAAGGACAAGAAGTACCACATGGCCATCGTCTCCTCCTCCGCCATGCCTCGCGTTGTCGCCTCCATTGAGAAGACCAAGATGGACCAGTTCTTTGACAAGCCCGACGTTGGCATCTTCTCCGCTGCCAGCAGCATCGACCCCCCCGTCTCTAAGCCCAACCCGGCCATCTACCTCCACGCCTGCGAGAAGCTCGGCTACAAGCCTAGCGAGTGCATCGCCATCGAGGACAGCAGAAGCGGTGCTACCGCTGCCAAGAACGCCGGCATTCCCCTTTTGGGATACGTCGGACCCTACTACGAGGAGGGCCAGGAGAAGCTGGACTCCATGATTAAGCTCTTCAGCGAGGAGCTCGGCGCTTTTGATGTTATGCACAACTGGAAAGACTTTGAGAGCATCTTGGCCAAGTACGAGAGCTCATAGATACCCGGATACTGTTTAGACCTTTTTTGAAACGAATGGAAGCGCGGCATAGGCTAAAAGCTGCGTGAATGGCATGTCACACATATACTTATAGAGCTTGGAAAAATAGACACGAATTGAACGAGTAACAATCCACAGTGTCTCCTCAGGCGGCTAGTCTGAAGATTGCCCGTGAGAAAACGTCGGTCTATATGTAACACGTAATAACGACCTGAAAACAAGAGACCGGGCGACATCACGCCCCGGCTACGGTAATCGTAGTAGTAATTCTTACCGTGACAATCATTGTCTGGGACGGGTCTATCATTTGAGCTGGCTCAAATGTCATTCCAGGCGCAGGCGCTGTAATCACACTTGCCACCGTCAAGATATTTGTGATGGAGTCTACGTCGCGGCAACAGCAAGCTGCATCGAGTGACCCTTTGCCATCCTTGCCCCCCCTCAAAGCCAAGCCACCCACAATGGCGGACACCACACCAGTCAAAGATGATATCAGAGTTAGCACTAGAGCGATGACAGCTACCCAGTATAGAGTCAGTTCACGGTAACGCCGACGGTCACGCAAGAATTGCCTCAGAGTTCTTGGAGATGAGTTTGCAAACTCCTTTTCCAAATCTAGCAGTCGTGGGAGCCAGTAGTGATAATCAACTTTACGCCTTGAGGCAAAAGGCAGCCGTCCGGCACGGCGGTCGATGGCAGGTAGACTGTTGCGTGGCAAATTACGCTGCATCTTCTTGCTGTATTTCGTAAACCAGCTGTGGGTGTCTTTTTCGTAAGATGGGAGCAGTAAAGCCAATGTCCGAATAGTCTCTTCAAGAAACTTCGGATCGTCGAAATGAACACTTTGCCCTCCAAATTAGTATTGCTCATCATGTTTTCTTAATTATTGTTTAGGACAGGCTATTGGCTAACCTATTTAACGGCTCATTCCATGTCTGTAGCTTGGAAATAGCATAGACATTGAAGAAAACGTACACGGTGGGTCGCATCTTCCTGTTCCGGTGTTTTTGCACTAAAAGATGTTGAAATAGATTGTCGGTAGGCTGTATGACAAAATCGCCAAGTGTGTGCAAGTCGCGTAGAGTAAGCGTGCTTGAAAAGACTTGATCAGGTGGTGGCGAAGTTATGTCTTGATGACCGGGCAGAATGAGTCGAAAGGCGTCAGTCATTGGAGTGCGAGCGCCTTCCCAGGCGAAAATGTGTTCACCTGGCGTTCGGCTCAAGCCAGCTATGTTGTAGCGACGCAATAGCCAGACATCAACGGCGAAGTCGATGGAATTATAGGCTGCAGGAGGCTTGGAAGCAGTGTTAGTACAAGTTGGGGTGCTCCAGGACACATCAGTTGCCACAAGACTTGAACTCTTAAACAACAATCTTGAGAGGGAACACATACTACAGGCACATTAAGTTCCAGTGGATCTGTAAACCATCGATTGCATAAAATCCTAGCATATTGTCCGATCTCTTCGCGAGGCTGATTTCGGTTCTGTTGAATCAAATCGATCAGATCAACCAAGTGGCGGAAGTGACGAATTACGTGTAGACTCTCGGAAAAGACTTGCAGCTTTGCCTCCAAGGCAAAGACATAGCTGTCAAGCTCGGAAGCTGGTCTATCACATAGCTTAGAGTCAACCCAAGTCTAGAGAGGGAATGTTTCTTTGGTTATACAACCCTTCATGTCTAGTGTAATCTGATCGCCATATACGACCTGCTAGAACCTTGGCCAGCTCGTCCGAGATGTGGGCACCTTGTAACCTGCAGTCGAGTACTTGTTGACTCATTTGAAGGAGGTGAAGGCGACGAGAAGAAGAACTAGATCCTTGCTTGCACAAGAAATTTGATCCGGCTTTTGAAAAGTTGGACTTGCAGAATCAGGTGCACCTTAAGAGAGATTATATTCTCCAGAACCACGCGGTGAGAAACCAAGAAAATACCTAGCGTAAGAAGTGATATTCGGCATCCCGCCCTTGACATCTTGGTGGGATTGGACTGATGCAATATGCAAATAGAAGTCATAGCCGCATGAATATTGAAAATCAGCGCTGAAGTTCTGAGACTTACCTACTGGTACGAAAACAATCGACCAATGTTTGGATAGGATCTGGAGAACTTCATGCTCTATGTTAGTAGCCTGCTCGAAAGGCGCTCTGGATATGTAAAGTCGATTGGTCACGCCGTGGGTTGTGACGCACCTCGATGGGAAAATGTTTTTCAGGCGTGTCAGGTCTGAATTTCTATTGGCGAATGACAGTAAAAAGAGATTTGTATGGTAAGTCGACGTCCAGAACAGGGTGCAGCTGACCACAGCCTGATTGCACGGGATGTGTTGATGTGGTGGTGGCAGTGATTTACATAAACAAATCATCAGAGGAATTTGCAAGGCACAATAAGCGGTGGCGCTGCGCATGTGCGCGCCTTTGACCGAAAAAAGTCTGAGCTCTAAAATATTCATCAGTCCCTCTCGCGGAGTGTCTCCGCAAGGGCGGCAAGGCGTATTTCAGGCCCGATATATATAGTGCCTGTAGAGGCGGACATCCTTTGGGGCCACATCGTCAATATGGAAGTGTCCAAATCTACGTTATCGTCACCAAGTTTCAGAGAGCATTTCAGCCTTGAGTAGGAATCCATCATCTCATGACTTTCAGCTATGTACCTCACTGGAAGGAGAAGATCGGTGCGCGAGCAGACCGGCGGGGAATCAATCAACAAGGCAAATTTCAGCACCCTGCGCCAAAATTCATCATACTTACGCGGCGGAGACTCATAAGTCTACTATGCTACAAAACACAAGGCGCATACTCAGATTCCCGACCTCATGTTGTTCAGAGCGAAGAAGAATACTCTGTCAACGGCGAGACCATGTGGTCGCTGAAGCCAGGATCGAACGCCGAGACCTCTTGGTTTCAATTGGAGAAGACAATAGATTCTTTCATCGCAGTCACCCCAGTCGACGAATATCATTTCACTCCCAAAATCGTTGCTGAAGCATACGAAATGGGACGAGAAAAGAACAAAACACAACCAACAGTGCTCATCAGCTGCTCCTCCCAATCTTACGGAAATGAAATGGCAAAGACATTGCGGAGGAGCGGAGTGCTCGAGACTCACTCAACTACCTTCCGGGTGCTGGTTCGTCCTTAGTTATGTTGTGGAGATTAGATGGTCTACCTTATTACGGGATATACTTGAGTAGAGCCATTGTGTATCTAGGTAGGAAATTAGTTGTGAACATAAAATTCTCATCTGTCATTCTATTGGGTATTAGGCCAACCATGTTGAAGATTTACGCGGAAGAAACAGGTCAAAGGGAATATGGGCTTTGCTTAGGGTATGCTTAGATCTCTCGTCAAGCTTCGAATTGCAACTAAAAACCAATCAAATGACCATGTTGCCGATTGAGCAAGCTCGCTACATGTACTCATTTGAAAAGGTCTCATGAGAAATAGCTCTTGAAAATGCAGCGGACAGACACGCGTTATTAGGAATAAATAAGGGATATTTGTTGCGACCAAGAGCTCGCTTCTATTGACATCGGAGACACAAATATATTAATTAGTGGATGGGGATTTAACCGTGAGAAAATGACTTATTGAGACGGTGTCAGCTCGGAACAGGCTGGAAGTAGGTGAAAACTCAACTTTGGAAACTATATTTTCACATTCGCAGGGTTGTGAGATTCTATAATACAGGATTTGACCAAGGGAAGCTTCTAGGTAAAGTAGTTGCTAAACGAAGCACGTCATTCTCTCACAAACAAGGTTTCTAGATCGAACTTCTGGTCTGTGTGCCGCCGTTTGAAACCCCGCGGGGCCGCACTAACTCCATGTGCAGTCGGTACCGATGCGGCATTTCCTTTATCTCCCCGTTTCCGCCCCGATTTATTAAGCTCAGTTGCATCCGTTAGCACTCCAGTCATATTCGTTCACAGAAGACTCTAAGTATTATCATCAAAAAGTGAAATGGCGGAAAAATCATCCAGCAATCAAGAATATCTCGCCCAACCCCCGGCACCGTGTTGTTGGGCAGGCACTCTTCATGAAGGCAACCCCCGCGGCGATGTAGAAGACATCTTGGAGGTGCCCACTTACGTCGTCCGCCCGTCAGACGTGAAGCGCGCCCTACCGCCCAACGGACATGTCATCCTTTACTTCCCGGACGTGTGGGGCTTGTCCGTTAACGCCAAGTGCATCATGGACGGCTTCGCGTCCTCGGGATACACGGCGCTTGGCATGGACTTCTTCCGCGGCGACCCCATCTCCAAGTACCGCAACGCCAAAACCGATCCGTTGCCGGAGGGGTTTGACATGGCGGCCTGGCGCTCCAAGCACTGGAACTTTGCTACGGAAAATGTTCCTAAGTGGACGGCGGCGGTTAAGGAGAGATTTGGTGCCGAATTAAAGGCGGAGACGGGCAAGGAGACCAAGTTCGCTTGCGTTGGATATTGCTTCGGTGCGCCTTTTGTGTGCAATCTGCTCGCTGGGGCTGGTGGCGATGGGGAGCCGGTGGTTTCCGCTGGTGCATTTGCGCACCCGACGGCGTTGAAAGAGGAACATTTTACCAGCATTAAGAGTAAGTTTGGCCCTAAAAAAGCTGAGAAATTCTCCGGCCTGTCCACGAGGCAGCCAACCTGGCATGTATGAGCACAACTGTTTCGTTGTTGCCATGGCTCAGCGCGTCATTATTCCATCATTACAGGATCGAGACGGCTGACCCGATTTACCACAGAGCCTCTTCTACTGTCATGCGCTGAAAATGACCAAGCATTCCCGACTGAAGCAAGAAGGAAAGCAATTGATTACCTTCAAAGAGAGAAGAAGATTTATCACCTTCAGGTTTTCCAAGGCGTCTCACACGGTTTCGCCGTGAAAGGAGATCCAACAGAACCTTACCAGCGTGAGTCTCAGCAGCCAAAAGACTTTTACGTCATCTAAGATGATTTTAGCTAACTAAAAATAGTTGTTGTTGTTGTTGTTGTTGTATTTAACGCCGTGGCGGCCGGGCTAGAGCCCTTACCGCAGACCTCCCGAAGGGTATATGGCGTGGAGGGCCGTGAGCCAAGGCTACCTACTCTACAGTACGTCGTCTCTTTACATCGTCCTCCAAATCATGCCTTGTGGCCACTACGCGTTCTGTCTGTCCCCGGTTCCCGCTGGTGCCCCAGTTTCATTCTTTCCCAAATCGTCCCTTGGAATCGGGAGGTTCTTTGTAGTCCGCACTCACATCTACCTAGGTGTGGATGCTGCTACCGCAGACAGATCTTCTGGAAGAAGTCCGTCACGCGGAGAAAGGCCTCGAAGCCTCGTGGGTCGGTGATTAATCTCTTGAAGTAGGCCTCGAGAGATCCCATAGGACCTATGGGCTCGGGCATACTGCGAGAGTGGAGGGTCGGCCACCGTTGCCTCCTCGCCAGCGTTAGTCGACAGTAGACCAGGTGGTCCACGTCTTTCGCCTCTCCACAAGAGCACATCATTAGAGCGTCGTCGTGGTTGAAACGTCGGTGATATTGCTCGAAGTCCCCGTGACCCGATCGTGCCGCCAGCAGGTGA